>NC_087088.1:8937878-9240909 GCF_963855985.1 Ostrinia nubilalis | reverse complement strand
ACCTGCCTATTATACCGTTGCTGCGTCTACATCGGGAAATATTTGTGCTAGTAAGTTACAATGCAAATTTTTTTACTTTTTTACTAGATCTTTTGGGGAACGCCGTGGACCTGTTCTACTAGCCGAATGTAGAAGTTGATAACCATAAATGTTTTAAAAAATCAAATGACCCGTGGTTGACTGGCAGAGAATGCCATCCGGCATTAAGTCCGCCACAGTGCATTGTTTCTATGTGTGCTAAAGTTTAAATAAATAAATAAACGTGTGGCTCTAACTTCTAACTACACCTTCACACTTCAATGTTGTTATTTTGTTTGTTTAAATGGAGTGTGCAAGCAGTAGTCATGAATAATTTAAACAAAAAGTTTTAATACAATGCAAAAAATATTAAATATTTTAATTAAAAAGAGTAAAAGGTAATGACAACCATTATGCCATAGGCCCCGGGGGGATTCGAACCCCCGATCTCCTGTTTACTAGACAGGCGCTTTAACCAACTAAGCCACGGCGCCGATGTGTGAAGCGGCGAAAATAATGATATATTGATAAGCATAAATATAAAGATGCATCTACATTCAATAAGTACATTGTACATCATTGTTCACGCAATGTAACAAAATGATGGTAAATATTTGAAATTATGCTGGAAACATGATTTTTTCTCTTTCAGACGATGACTGCCGATTGCCACATCAAGTTGGCTACTACATTCGACATTCTGGGTTAAGATGTTTGCCTCTTCGTGGAGCAGCAAATATAGTGCGAATTAAATTTTATTTTGTACTGTTAGTGGTTATCGTGTTTTTAATATCTTGAAAGTGCATTTTCTTATTTGTGAAAAAACAATAAATTATCATTTTATACATTTTAATACAAAATGTTTTTTATTTTTTTTATTGATTTTGAAATAATGCAATGCTAATTAACTTGGGCCAAAAAGGAAACATGTACCCCTGGTGGGACTCGAACCCACAATCCCCGGCTTAGGAGGCCGATGCCTTATCCATTAGGCCACAGGGGCTTGAGGATGGAGGTCGAAATTATTGTACATAAACTAAGAATGATAATATTATAAGTTTATTTCGATGCCATTTTGAGGTGCGTTGACGAGAAAGATAACTTTTTGAATAGTTTCAATTCATTCCAGTCTGCAAAAGAAGAATACAATAACAGAACAATACAAAACTATTTACACTCAAAATCCTCAATTCTCCACTTGTAAATACAAGCCCCGAGCTTTGCTTCTTCCAATAGTAACAACAAAGAGTGTATGTCAATTAGTAAAACAAATAAAATAAATCTATGTTGTGCTTATCAGATTCAAGCACATTTTAGAAGTTTGTGAAATTGTGACTGATTGAAGATGTACAAAGCTATTGGGGTAAGAAATTACAACGTTATGGCAGAATAGCCACTTAAAATAGATACGGGCAATTTAATGAATTTATTAAAGCATCACATTCACACCGATATTTAAAGATCAGCGCCCCCTTTTAGTTTTTAACATACTTGTACATTAAAGTGCCACCTATCGAAAATTTTTGCCTGTTTCATTACCTGCTGTTTACAGCATTCTCCCTGTGGCAAGAGCACTCATATTTATAACAGTCACTAGATGGCGTTGTTATCTTTATTCTGATCCTTTGAAAGTTTTTGTGATGGATATAAAATGTTCTTAAAAATAAATTAATATTTCGTGAACTTACTATTCAACTTTCATTATATTTTGAAAAAATTGTACTACTAATAAGTTACATAAGTCATTTATGAGTTTGTATTTCGTCCGGTTTCACATCGACTCCGTGGCGCAACGGTAGCGCGTCTGACTCCAGATCAGAAGGTTGCGTGTTCAAATCACGTCGGGGTCATACTACTTTTTTATGTTTTTTTTTTTCATATCAATAGGATCATTTTGAGCAGTATATTTCATAATTATCTGCTAAAAATATTTTTAATCCTATTTTTTTTTCAAAATGCGTCAATTTCCATAGCCCAGACTAGACGAAGACGCAAGAAACCAAGAAGTGTTTTTGTGTTGTAATTGTTATTTTATTTTGAATTTATAAACCTCTGGACGCAAACTGCTCTACATACGAGTAGATAACATAGGTAAATAATTAATTATATCGAATACATTTTGTAACGCGAAATCTGCAATATGGATCAAAAGTAATTAAGAAAAATTCAATGCAAGTTAGTTGCTTTACTATGAAAGTCTATGGAAAACAAGTTAGTAAACACTAATGTAATGAAATGAATAGAAATTAATTTTAATTAGTAGGTACTGTACTTCACTAATTAAACGTGTTATACTCTTCTACAGGAACAATTAAAAAAATAGATTAGGCTACTTAAATAGGATATCCTACCTACCTATTAACGCTGTAAGAAATTTCAGCTATCTTAAATACCTAGGTCCATAGATTACACCTACTAAGTAATATATGCTACATTCAATAATAATTACAAACTCATATGATAAGAAAAGATTAGGTAGCAGGTACGCATTTCTTGCATACACGCCTACTTTTGTTTGTTTTCGGCTCATAAAAGAGGAGTGGCATTTGCGTCACTGATTTAGTGGAACTTCTTCCTTAGTCATGATGAATGCTTAGAAATATGCTTGCAATAATCTCCTTCTAACAAACAACTTAAAGTTGAAAATATCCTAACCGTTTAAAACCATACGGCATTTCATTTGGAAACTGGAAAATCTTCATTCCTGGCAGTGTCTAGTCGACGTTATGACGAGGATGTGCAGGGATGATGCAATTTCAGTCCTATGCTTTGGTTATATGACACATTTTTGTGTTCCTCGAGGTCTCTAAAGTGACGTTTCGGTAATGCAGGGTAGTCGAGACGGTCAGGTGACCGGCTTGCGTGTCTGCGCTGGCGCTGCTTTTCAAACGAATCGCATTCTTGTATGTACTGACTTCTAGCCAACATACAAAGGCGAATATCCTTGTGTGCTTTCCTGCATACTTCGAGTGCTGTGCATGGATACGAACACACCTTCTATCTTTACCTGTGTGCGTTGAAGGTTTGATTGTGTACGCCTTCGAGGTCGTTAAGTGATTGGGTGACTGTACTTACTCAGATATTTTTTATGAGCCATTCAATGTTCTTTTATTTAATACTAATTATAGCCTGGCTGGTTAAATCACGAACCTGTTCAAATAGGTTAAGCACTAAGTAAAAACTTGGATAAGTTGGAAAATAAAAGCAGGAGTGAACATTTTTTTCAGAACGTAGGTAACTGAGAGGTAATTTTGAATTAAGTAGGTAGTTGGGGACTTATAAATTATGAATAGTAAACACAACCTTGATCTGGAATAAAGCAGGGTCTAATAAATTACATAAATAGTTTTGAAACTACTAAAGTAAGTATTAGACTAAAAAAAATGGGTAGTAAGTTTGTTAATTATAATTACGATATGTAGGGTATATTATTTACCTACATACGAGTACATAATAATAATGCATTTGCTTATTTAAAGAAATTATTTGATTAGATATGAACAATGTAACTAACTAAAATAATTAACAATTGGGCTCTTTACGCGTTAAAAAGTCCTATTATGAAACCACAGTAGATAATATATATACTGTGATGAAACTCTACATTAGTAGGTAAGGTATAATTTGTATTCTCTACTGAAGGACTAAGATTAACACTAACATTAACAATTGGTGGTATTTTGTAAGTAGGTACTGTGCCGGACGGTATGGGGTAGCAACCCTGTGCGGACCCTGGATACCGTACGCCGACACGGCGCGATGCGGGGTGCAGCGCGAGCGGGAGAGCGAGACGAAGGGGGCGGGGAGCGCAGAAATAATAACTCGGTTGTGGTTGAGACTGTGACCGGTTCCTCGGAGCAGTGGCGAGAGCTTGGTGTTGTAGCTTGTTGAGGAGAAAACGCGGAACTGACTGGGTCCGGATGGCACCCCGATATTTATTTACTTTCATTAGAGTGAGAAAACCTAGCTGCCTCTCGCTCTAATGAAACAGCAAATCTATTGCCCTCTCTCTCTAATTTAGACCCCCCCTGGGCGGCAATACCGTATAGAGAGCCTGTTTTTTATCTATTCGGTGACCTATTTTTTAACTATGACCTTGACCTAATTCTTATCGGATTCTAATTAGCTCTTCCACTATTCTTTGGAATCTATGTTATTTATTTTCAGACAAATTACTTCTTACTATTCGATAGGTAAATAAAGGTACACAGGTACAGGGTTAATTACAAATAAATCATTTGTACAAAAAATAGGGCTCATTTGGCCACACTATTTTACATTAATTGCCTTTATGGCTAATTAAGATTATCATCAATTAAAAGTAAATAACTATAAAGATCTACACATAATTATCTATCTAATTTACATACTATAAACACGATCTGTCAACTATTACTAGGTGAAATCACCAATTTAAGTATCATACATAAACAAAGGGCTATTAAACTATACATTTTTAACTGTTTTCTAAAATAAACTATACATTTTAACTGTTTTCTAAAATAAACTATAATTTAACTGTTTTCTAAAATAAACTATAATTTATACATCTCCAATATCACATACATCTATTAATTAATTAATTAATTAGAGACTTTACACATTACTAACTGAGAACCAACTAAGAGAAAGTGGACTGTATTACGAAATTATCAAAATTAAAACTATTTACTATTTAACTATATAAACGAAAATAAAAAACGATACAAATTGAAACAAAACGAAAACTATTTTACAACTATTATGTTTCGGAGGCCGTCCGTCGTGCACATTCTCCCGCCGTGTAGCGCTGGTTGACTCGGCGCTACACCTCACTCGGTGTCACGACGGTCGATGTGGGCAGCACGACGAGCTTCTTGGTGGGGCGGCGCAGGACTCCGGTGCGGGTGGCGACGTCGGCGGCGCGCACGATGCCATCGCGCCCAGGGTAGACTTGGACGACGCGCCCCCGGGGCCACACGTTGCGTGGCAGGTTGGAGTCGGCGATGAGCACGAGGTCGCCGATGTTGAGCGGTGCTCCGCTCCCGTGCGGCTCCCGCCGGTGTTGGAGCTCCGGCAGGTACTCTCGGACCCAGCGGTCCCAGAACTCGTCGGCTAGCCGTTGAGCTCGCCTCCAGTGGTGGCGGCTGGCGACGTCTGCTTCGGTGAACGTCCCCGGCTGTTGGATGCGGCCCGACCCCCCGAGTAGGAAGTGGTTGGGGGTCAAGGCTTCGGCGTCGTCGGGGTCCACCGACACGTGGGTCAGTGGTCTGCTGTTGACTGTGTATTCTGCCTCGCAAAGCAGAGTGGCGAGCGTCTCTTCGTGGGGGTGACGCTCGCGCAGGACGGTACTGAGGGCGTCCTTGACGGACCGGACGAGGCGTTCCCACGCCCCGCCCATGAACGGTGCGCTCGGCGGTATGTAGCGCCATCTGATGAGGTGGTTGGCGGCCTCCTGCCGGCTCGCCTGGAGGGCGGCCCGCTGGAGCTCGACGTCGGCACCACGCAGGTTGGTGCCGTTGTCCGACCAGATCTCTGATGGTTGTCCTCGGCGCGCCATCATGCGGCGCAGCGCGAGGACGGCGGAGTCGGTGGAGAGTGAGGCCGCGACCTCCAGGTGCACGGCTCGGGTGGTGAGGCATGTGGACAGAGCCACATACCGCTTCTTCAACTGTTTCGGAACTTTGGAGACAATCATCCATGTAGTGATGACGCACGATGGCTTCGGCTGCGTCCGGATGGTCGGCCCGATGACGCTCGGCGTTGTGATTCTTGACAAACAACGCCGTGCACGGTGAGCAGGCTGCTCCGAAGATGACCGACTTCATCCGGTACTCTGTGGGCGGTCCCTCCCGCCGGTGTGAGCGCCACAAGAAGCGCAGCGCATCTCTATCTTTCTCGTGAACTTGTATTCGCAGGAACATCTCTTGTATGTCCGCGGCGACGGCGACGGCGTGCTGGCGAAAGCGCATCAGCACCCCCGGCAGCGACTGCAGGAGGTCCGGACCCGACAGCAGGTGGTCGTTCAGGCACGTACCCTTTGTGCGAGCGGCGGCGTCGAAGACTGGCCTCACCTTCCCGGGCTTGGCTGGATGGAGCACCGGGAAGTGAGGCAGGTACCAGATGCGCCCGGTGGTCGATGGTGCGGTGGCGGCTTCCTCTGCGTATCCTTTTTCTATCAGCTGTGTCATCTGCCGCTCGTACGCCGCCCCGAGCTCCGGCTGCTTGTCCAGCTTGCGCTCTGTGCTGTGTAGGCGCGTCAAGGCCTGGTCGTAATTGTTGGGCAGCTCGGGGTGGTCGGTGGCCCAAAGTAGGCCCGTTTCGTAGCCCGCTGTCGGCAGCTTGATGGTTTCACTCTCCAGGATGCGAAGCACCCGCTCTTCGGGGTCGGCGCGCGTTTTCTTGGGCGTCACGCCCAACGATTCGATTGCGAAATGCTTCTTGATCATTTCTTCTATTCTATTGTCGCTCTCTTCATTGAGCCTGTATACGTGGTGGACTGTGTGCCCCAGGCTCCGGCTGCTTGAGCCGTGGAGCACCCACCCCAGGGGTGTGCGGGACGCCACCGGTTCTGTTGCGGCGCCACGTCGTACCTCGTTGGCCAGTAGGAGTTCCCAATTGTCCTGCCCGATCAGGATAGTGGGCCGCGCCTCCGCATACCGCACTCGCGTTTCGATATCTTGAAGATGTTGATATTTTGACAAGTCTCGGTCAATGTGCTGGGCCGCCAGTCGTAAGTTCTTGATAGTGCGGCCTCGCAGGGAGTGCTCTTCATCTTGCCCTCGTAGCACAAGTTTCACTCGTCGCGAGTCGGTACGCGTGACGCGGGCCCCCGCTATAGCTTCTATGCTCAATGGGTCTATGGGTCCTGTAGCGCCCGCGCGCTTAGCCAGGTCTTCGTCTATGAGTGTGACTGTAGAGCCGTCGTCTAATAGTGCGAATGTGTCTATATTGGCCTTGGGGCCCACCACTGTCACTGGTAGAATTTTGAGGAAACTTACGGTTGACTTTCCAGATGAGTTTGCCGCTGTCACTGTTTCACTCCGGCTGGCTGGCACTTCGGGTTTCTTGAAGTGCAGTAATGGGTGGTGGGTCCTCTCACAGCCGTCCTCTCCACACTGACGGTCTTCACACTTATGCCCCCCTCTCCTGGGGTTCAGGCAACGGAAACATAGTCGATCCGCTTTCGCTATGCTCCATCGTTCACTGTTGTTCGCACGCACAAATTTTCTACACTTGTCGGCGCTATGGTTCGGTAAACTGCACACTGGACACTTTTCGCTTCTGTTGTCGCACTTTTCGCTGTCACTCCGACCGTTGTAGGCGCGCTGCGGCCGGTTGCGTGGCGCCGCGCGCTGCTGCTGCTCCTCGGCGCCGCCGACGAGCTCGGGGTCTGCGTACTTCCCGCACGCCTCCGCCTCCCTGGTCACGAAGCGGTGAAGGCGCACGAGGTCCGGCTCCTCTGGCGGCTGGTCCCGGCTGAAGTCGAACCACCGGTACCGCAGCGACGGCGTCAGCTTCTCTGTCACTTGCTTGACCACTTCCGGGTTGTACATGTACTGCGGCTGCTGGAGTGCGCGGAGTGTAGCGACGCTGTTTTTTATTCGACTCGCGAACTGTATTATGTCCCGTGGCGCATCTGTAGGCTTCTGTACGTTGCGAAGTCGTTCGATCTCGGCGAGCGCAATCGTCTCCGGTCTGCCGAATCTTGTCTCGAGTTCGCCGATTATTTCCGCCGGGCTAGTGTTTACTATGAGTAAACTGCTAACCGCTTCCTTGGCTTTTCCTTTCAAAGCCCGTCGCAGGCGGGCTGTATTCTCGATTTCTGTGAAGTATCTCTCTGTTTCTTGATAGCCCGCTCTGAAGGCGAGCCAGTCGAGATGCGAGCCCCCGAAGGGCATCAGTTCTCCGATGAATCGCGGCGTGGCCCCATGTGGGCGCGCGGCCTGCGCGATGGCGGCCGCCAGCTCGTTAAGGTCGAATTGTCCCTCGGACCGATGATACCCCGTTGCTGCTGGCGGCGGCTTCGATGACGACGATTGCTTCAACTGTACGCTGTGCGGCGGCGCCACGCCCGATAGCGGCGCGGCGAGCTGCTGTGCGATCGATACGCCGGTCGGCAGCGCGTGTGGCGCGCCGGGTGGCGGCGGTGGTGCGTGTGACACGCCGGGCGGCGGTGCATGTGGCACGCCGGGCGGCGGTGCTACGCCTGTAGACTGTTGCGGTGCACTGAGCGGCGCGGCGGGCGGTGGCGGCGGCACTGTATTCAGCCACTCGGCCACTCGCGCCTGGCCCAGCGATTCACCCGATGCGACCGACTCGCCGTCCTGGCTGTCCTCCTCCAGGACGGCAAGCCTGGCCTCTTCCAGCTCCAGCTTGAGTCTGGCTATCTTCTGTTTAGCGCGCGCGATCCTTCGCGCACGGTCGGATTTCGTCGACGACGCTCTTGCTGCGTCGTCGTGCTGCTGTTGCGACGACGGTGCTGGCGGTGGTGGTGGCGCCTCCGACGGGGAGCCGGGCGGCTCGATATGCCGCACCGGTTCCGGCGCTGACGGCCTCGGGGCCGCCACTGACTGTGACGCGGTCGCGGGAGCGCTCTCCTCAGGGCGCTCCTGTGCCTCGATCGGCTCCGCGGGTCTGCCTCTACTCCGAGTCACCGGCATTTTGCTACGCTCCCCTTGCTTCCGGTTATGAAGCCGATGAAAATTTCCCACTCGCTTTTGCTGCCGAAGTGTCCAATCCGGCTCCGAATGGACCAATGTGCCGGACGGTATGGGGTAGCAACCCTGTGCGGACCCTGAATACCGTACGCCGACACGGCGCGATGCGGGGTGCAGCGCGAGCGGGAGAGCGAGACGAAGGGGGCGGGGAGCGCAGAAATAATAACTCGGTTGTGGTTGAGACTGTGACCGGTTCCTCGGAGCAGTGGCGAGAGCTTGGTGTTGTAGCTTGTTGAGGAGAAAACGCGGAACTGACTGGGTCCGGATGGCACCCCGATATTTATTTACTTTCATTAGAGTGAGAAAACCTAGCTGCCTCTCGCTCTAATGAAACAGCAAATCTATTGCCCTCTCTCTCTAATTTAGACCCCCCCTGGGCGGCAATACCGTATAGAGAGCCTGTTTTTTATCTATTCGGTGACCTATTTTTTAACTATGACCTTGACCTAATTCTTATCGGATTCTAATTAGCTCTTCCACTATTCTTTGGAATCTATGTTATTTATTTTCAGACAAATTACTTCTTACTATTCGATAGGTAAATAAAGGTACACAGGTACAGGGTTAATTACAAATAAATCATTTGTACAAAAAATAGGGCTCATTTGGCCACACTATTTTACATTAATTGCCTTTATGGCTAATTAAGATTATCATCAATTAAAAGTAAATAACTATAAAGATCTACACATAATTATCTATCTAATTTACATACTATAAACACGATCTGTCAACTATTACTAGGTGAAATCACCAATTTAAGTATCATACATAAACAAAGGGCTATTAAACTATACATTTTTAACTGTTTTCTAAAATAAACTATACATTTTAACTGTTTTCTAAAATAAACTATAATTTAACTGTTTTCTAAAATAAACTATAATTTATACATCTCCAATATCACATACATCTATTAATTAATTAATTAATTAGAGACTTTACACATTACTAACTGAGAACCAACTAAGAGAAAGTGGACTGTATTACGAAATTATCAAAATTAAAACTATTTACTATTTAACTATATAAACGAAAATAAAAAACGATACAAATTGAAACAAAACGAAAACTATTTTACAACTATTATGTTTCGGAGGCCGTCCGTCGTGCACAGGTACCTTCTACTAAAAGTTGGGTTATTAAGTTGGTAAAGTTAGTTTAGTGCAACTTAACGTAGAGACAGCACAATTGAATGTTTTCAGCATTGAAGTAGTATTAAAACAATGGAGGTTACTTTTTATAGTAGTCATAACGGCATTTAAACAAGTAGGAACCTAACTAGTTAATTATGTGTTATGATCATTTGAAAACTTTATGAAGGCCTTGATACTAATGGGTACTTATTGGTTTTTGTCTGGCTTGCGTGCCCGTCTCGATTTGTTTTTATGACCTTGCTTGTTACCAAGTCCACTGCATAATGGAGACAAAAACCAGTGACGTCACCCCCCAAACAGTTGACGCAAAACGGCTAACGTCCCAAATGTAAATTCATCATGCCCATTAAGATTTTTTGCGAACTTTTCGACTCAATTGACCCTCATTGTTATTATGAAGTGCGCACAAACACTGTCGTGTCCGTCGCATTTCGCTTATTTAAAATGATTTGCGCGTCGGGAGGTTGCTACCCGACAAGAAAAGGAAGAAACATGTATTTTTAAGTATATTATTATAAAAATTATTGCATAATACTAAATAAAATGAGTACATAGGACTCAAAGTGCAGGCACTCGTTTTCAAATAATGATGAAACTGTTAGGAAACGACCTCAGTGTATAAGTTTATATTACTATAAGTTGAGCAATTCTAAGAATCATCAAAAAAATCCAATTCGTTGAGCTTTTTTCAGTGTCCGTTAAGTGGACACACCCACATCCATTCGGCACGTTTTGCTTTGGAACCTGTAACTAATGCCATTTGAAGGCCATGGTATTGCTAGCACGTGCGTGAAACTGATGCAATGTTGATGGAATAATTTGTTTTCTCGTGAATTTGGAAAGAAATGTATTGCTTACTCAAAGATACCTAAATATTACCAAACTTATAACATTATATTGTTATGACTCATTAAAAAATAACATTCGCAATATTTTAGACGATTGCAGTTTCAGCAAATGTATTTAATGGCTGATGTTCTAGTTTTAACACCAATTTCGCTTTATCCATAAAAAGAATAGCCTAGCAAATACAAAAGTTGTTATGTAGGTATTTCTTAATGGAAGTTGGGCTTGTTACCCTGATTTGAATAACAAAAATATTAGATCGTTTTTTCCCGACGCGCGACATTTGCATTGAAAAAAAAAACCTATTATTATCGTAACAATAAAGAGAAAATAATAGAGTTTGACGTGGCTGAGTCAAGTCACGAGTTACGGTTCGTGATACCGATACTGAATGACGCGGAGGGGGCTTGGTTGAGCCGGCCAATCACAAGCTGCCAACGGCCGAGTGCGTCAGAGTCGGGAAAAACGAGTTCTTTATTTTGGAAGGATATTAATAACGGATTTCGCAGAAATCAGGGACACAGCAATGATAAAACAGGTTACCAACCTAACAAGCTTTTAAAAAAAATTATCAAGGCGAGAAGAAAAATGTAGAGTCAGTCTCTTATTATTTTATGTCTAGTTTGGTTTCCATGTAGGTAGGTTAGTAGGTAATAAATAGAGCAGCTTATTATTACTACCTGTTTCTCAGTTTTAAGTTTATGATAAATTGGCAACGAATATTATTGCGTCAGATTGAAACTTATGCTAAACACATACGAGTGTGTTACCTGTTACACCTCAACTCATTTCAGATTATGATCGGCCTATTTCACAATATTGCTTTACTTTGGCTAATTAATTTTCCTTTCAGCATTTAAATTTTTTAAGGAAGTTGTAACTGTATTACATTCAATTACTAGTTAATAAGTTTACGTAACCTGAAAGTGTTAGTTGTAAATACTTAAGTAGTTAACACATGATTAAGTAACAAACAAAGGTGGTGTTGGTGTTACTTAATTCTATATTGTCTTTGAATTCAGCGAAATTTATTAGTTACAGCTGATGCAATAGAGCTAGCGATTGTGCCAGTTGGCGTGTATCTGAGCGCAGGCAATAGTACCATCCACCAAACAGGTAACAGAATGTGCATTTCTCTAGCTGATTGCCTTCCTTGCCACACCTACACATATTTGACGTATCTACTCGTAAATGCGATTCAATAATATCAGTGCTTCATAATAATATGCTTGCGATTTGAAATACCTACAAAACTTTCCAGAAAAAAAAATCCAGATCCTCAATAAAATTGTGGTCTATACTCGATGTATTTTGTTTTCATGACTTATTCAGAGGTTAGGCATAATTCATGGTCTTTTCTTTATGATGGACAGTCTGTACTTATTTGCTTGTTGTACTTACACCCACACAGCGTTCCGTGTAGAGGGCCCGCGTACGCAAGAGTGCGCGTGCGCCGGCCAGCGTGCGATGCCCGCAGCCACACCTCCGCCCGGCTACATGACTTAACGCACGCCCGAACTGACTTTCTATTACACGCTGACGTCATTGACCTTCAATTAATGAAGAATTAATTAATGAAATTAAAACACTGAATTTCCTGAAAAAGTGCTGAAACATTTTAATTAAAAGAGTAACTTTAAATCTTTTTTCTTATCTACACAAAGAGGCCCGAAGTATGTTTGGTGGATATACGAGTACTTTGGGCCTCTTTTTGTAATTACATAGTTGGATGAGCTTTTCCAGTCTATTTTGATTTAGTTTTGGCTTCCCTGGGGTGAGGGTACGTGTGCATTTGGATACCTTACCCTGCAGATTCGTCTCTTTACAGACTTTATGTACCTTTACCTTTTTGTAGTTCAGTTCACCACTGGATGGTTACAATAGCCCTTATTACGTTACATTTTAATATATCATATCTCAGCCACTTCACGCACATCACACTTCATTGGTTAGTATGAAAAAACGCAGCTCTACATACGAATTTCATGACGAAACTAAAGTATAAAGTTCGTCAGCAGAATTTCCGAAAACGTTAAACACTGCATGACTTTGCGTTATTGCGTTTCAAATAACAGAAACATTAACTTAAATTGAAGTCCATAGTGCGTATCTTGATTCAAAGTCCAATACAAATTACTTGTAAAACCAGCTTAGTTTATTTATTGACTCTTACTTTACCTTATGCTGTATTTTTAAGATTGATGTGTCATGCCAATAAACATTTTTTTTTCCTTCTTTGACCTAATTTAACAAATATGTAGAGTCACTAGGACATTTAAAATTACATGCGATGCCATACATGATGTGCCATTACAAACAGTTTGAAAAAAGTAATCTTCGCTAATCGCTTTGCTTAAAAAAGAATACTGATTAACATTTTTTATTGATTAACAGTTTTTCAGTCGGCGTCTCAGCGTTGAAAAAAAACATTTTCTTTTTCATTTCAAACTAGCGGTATAGCTCTAAAAACTATGACACCGAATATAATTTTGCGTAAAGTAGCTTAGCAACAAAACGATTACGTGACTGACAGTTAGCTGGTCCGGCGCAGAATTGGCGCCACCGCCCGCTAGATTGATATAATTGGTGCTGATCAGGAGTGGAATTTTCCGATTGCCTCTAGATTGGTATAAATACGCTTATTACTGGTATAAGCAGGACGAAAAGCTGAAATATTTTATTCGTTTTTGTTTGTCTTATAAGTAGGTATTTTAATTAAAATACCCTTTGCCAGACAAAAAGTAGAGTTTACTGAAATCATTTAATACCAGTTTACGATGGTGTTAACAAGTTTTATGAATAAAAATTCCTTATTTAATAATAGGTCTAACTATGCTAAAAATGCTATATTAGGTATACTGAAATTGTTAAGGCGTTTCAGTAAGGCATAACTTATTAGGTAGGTACACTTGATTGCATTGATAAACGTTTCTATCGGACAGTAAAAGAACCACGGGTAAGTACCGGAACGATATGCTAAATATTCAATATACCTACTACCTAGTGTATTTTTTAATATTTGTCAAGAGCAGATGTGATAGTGGTGGATATTTCAAGGGTCTCTGAGTATTTGATAATTTATTTAACACGGCGATGCGTGTCGATATTAAGGTACAATATTACGACACCCATTTGCATGTACAAACAAACAGAAGAGTTAGTGCCTATTCAATCATAAATATGACGAACTTACGAAATTCAGTTTTAATTTTATTGTTTCTGCCAGTCGTTAAAGTTCTAACTCAAATTGCCTATTGTTTCAGTGCTTTTGAAACTTAATATAATTTTAATACAGAAAAATATAGGAAATTGATGTTGGTATGTTATTTATTAGCCAATTATGAATACAAAGTCCAATTAAGGATTTTTTCCCCACTCTACACTGTATAAAGTGATCTATAGTTACAATAAAATAATAATCTAAGTGTGTCGCAATAAAAAATAAGTAAAAGTTGTCAAGTATGTACGACTACGAGTATACAGCACCTGCCAATTTAAGTAAGTATGTATCAAAAACTGTGATTGAAAACTTGTCAAGATATTATTGATCATGTCAAGGGGACTAAATAAATACGAGTAAGTATTAGGGTAGGGTAATAAATAAATAATGTATTTACCACATGTATGATTTAATGGTGTTATGCCTAGTTTTAGAAGTTTAACAGCTCGAATGACTTAAGTACTGCAAGTGAGGCGATTATTGAGATTGTTACGAATGGGCAATTAAACAACAGATTACAATCAGCCTGCATCTCGTGACTCTCATTAATTAATGTCTATTAAGCTCCCTAGAATTCGGTACTAAATTGCTTAACGAGTTCATCAAGTAGGTACTTTATCCTCTGAATTTCATGTTATGTATGTAACATGAAATTATAAACACTACTTACTTTTGCAAGGGCTTAGTTTTAATAAGGAAGCCAGAAATTTTAAATACACCCATAGAACCCAAGAACTGAAAAATTTCATGGATACTTCCGTCGTATGACATTCTACGAAAGGTTTACTTACCTAACACCTTTTCAGTCTGAATCTCTCAAAATTCTCGTTGTATAAATGTTTTGTAGCATAATAATAGTAAGTAGAGCTATTTTTAACACGAACCTAAGAATTATATTTATATCCCTTACCCACTTAATAACATAATTTTAATTTACAATTTTTATATCAAGTTAACGATTTTCCATTAACATAGTAATTTATTAATGAATAATATTATTGTATTGAATAGTAATTGCTTTTTGTTAAATAAACGCAAAAAAATGTTATTATTAAAATGAATAATTATTTATTTGTGTGTCAAGTTGTTATTTATATTTGGAAAAAAAGATGTATTTTATAAGAGCTTCTTAACAATTTTGTCGATTGCTGTGTAATTTTTTTCCTTTCTAATGCTGATTCATATCCTAAACTGGTTGGAAAAGTTCACAAGATTGCACAATAAAACAAAATACATAATGAATTCATATTTATGAAATTTCGCAATAATAGAAGAGGAATAAACACTCGGTTGAAGTGCGTTACTTCGCTGAACAAACGAGCGCGTGTGAAAGCAAGGTTCTCAAAACCAGTATACTAAACTACAAGGAACTATGAAACGTGAGAAAAACAACATGTTTTTTTTGTAGTAAGTACTTATTACAATATATTATTGAGTACTTATGTTGGCTATTAAGAATAATAACATAAAAGTGTCAACAAGTAAGTAACTGCGTTAATTCTTTATTATTTCTTATCAAAGTCTTTTCATAATCCCTTACTGAAAACTTTCATTTCTCGTATTTTACCTCTATATTTTCTTAGGCAAAGATAGCCATTGCCATTCACTCAAAACCAGCAGAAGGTGCTTCTATATCCAGGAGATATTTCTTGTTGTATATTTTTTTAGGGAGTCATCAAAATTAACGAACTAATCAAGCCATTAATAAAATTTGGATATGCATGAATGTGCCAATCGACTATCTTCAAACAAAACTGAAAACATTTCCATCGGCTTTTCCAGGGTCTTAGAGAAAATACAATCGCACTCCCTCGAATGTTGGTAGTCATCGAATTTTCTGGATTCAGCATCGAGTTACCTCCGCCGTGTATGCACAGTCCAATGTCGATGGGCGTATTGTTTCATAAACATAGCCTCATTATTCATTGGCAGAGTGGAAAATTACTACTGACGCCGGACAGAGCGTCCGTCCAGTGACCATCTCATCACTAAAACATGCGACTTTTACAGGCGAACATTAAATTTTAATCGTGAATCATTTATTCTTGTTAGAGCGTCCTTTAAAAGGGTGCTTTTACAGCTATCATAAACTTTAGACACGCTTAACTGAACAAAAAAGAACAACAAATCAGACAACTTTAGCTGTTTTGTCTTTTTTAGTTGGTAATGAATGAATTGAAACTTGTTTGATGCAGGTCTTCGACACGTTGTTAGCGTAATTTACATCTCATTTGAAGGGCGCAGGGACGGCGGTTGAATGACTGCCTGATGATACTCGTAATTAATATAAACACACACTTACCTAGTTTCAATCAAAAGTAGCTCAGCAAAAATATAGTTTAGATAGACCACGTGATGCATCGTCATAAATCGTACGATACGATGCTACGGCCACGAATCCCACGAACGTTTATTTTTCATGTTTGTGCGATTTGAAAGTCAGCATTTTTGGTTCACAAACGTGTCATAGCAGATTCTATCCAGTATTTTACTTACAAAGCAAATTGTGCCTGTCCATTCACTGTAGAACAACATTTTCCTCAAAACATTGTGCTTTACGCTATCTTTGAATAATCGTGATCGTTCTAGTTAATATTGATGACGGTACAGGTATTAAATATCGTAGAAAAGCAAACAAACAGTAAAAATATCTATATCCTTGTTAGTTCTTAAATGATGGTGATGCTAAACAATGAATGCATCAGAATAGAGCCCTCGTCTGAAAGGCAATTTCTGGGTGTGCCTTAAACCAGGCCTGTTCATCTCCGCGAGTTTACATCGAAAACAAAACACGCACAATGGCCCACCTACAGGATACTATTCGACAAGGCCTCACATACGAGCGAACATTGACTCACGCACGCGTATGCTTGTGTATGATCTCAGAATACGGAACAAACCAGAAACCGTCAACGGGCGTAAATGTGTATTCATATAAAGTACTCCAAATCGCACTACTTTGACTTTAGAGCAATCAGTCAATGGCCGGCGCGCGCATTGTTTACATATCCGTCAGATTGATACTTTATAATTAAATTATGCCGTCTTGTGCCGTTCCAACATGTAAGAATGCTACTGGAATTACGAAGAAAGTGCATGGGATCATGTTTTATCCGTAAGTAGCACATTTCCAATTCATTTTAATTAAATAATAATTTTCAAAAAAAATCACGGTTGTATTTTGTAAGTGTTGCCACAGGTCAACGGAATATTTTACCCTACTTTTTTATATTGAATTACATTTGTCTACTTATAAAAAATTCACGCGTTAATTTTGTTAGCGTTACCACAGAATAATGGAATATTTTCCCCATCCTTTTTGTTTTAATTAGTTTTTAGTGTAATTTCATCCATGACATGACAACCTGATTAATTAAATTATAAGTGCCACTTGTGGTCTAAACTGAATAAATATTTTTGATTTTGATTTGATTTCAATATATTGAATTAATTTATAATATTACTCCCTAATAATGAGGAGATAATAAATTACTATCGTGAATTTCATACTTTCCCATTTATTCAAAAGTAAGGCATTGGTATCAACAGATCAGCAGCAGCAATATTTGTATATTTAATAATAATTTTAAGTAATTAATTATTGCTTACATACTTACTCTGATTTTTTTTCAGGATACACAGCCAGAGTTGCCTCGCAATCAAATTTAAGTATTGGTGATGTTTTTGATTTGGATTCTGTTTTTGACTCCAAGAAAAGTTAAACTAAAAGCACTACTGCGCCGTAAACAAATGTTTTGTTGTCGATATGTTTACATAATAAAGAACCTTAAGTTTCTTTTTTGTTTTACTTGGCATTCTAAAATTTATATTCGACTTTTGTAATTGACTTTTAAATAACATATTATACCTACATAAAATATAGTACATATATTACACTATTTAATAGAAATAAATAATCATCTTACACTTAGTTACTTCGGAGTAAAAATTAAATTCATAGGTAGGTAGGTACTATCTATGCCTATGGCCAGTCATGTCGTCTCGTTCTATCGCAAAGAATCACCATTTGATAAGAGCGAGAGCAAAAACGGAAATGGATAGTTAACACTGGCCGTGTGTACTTATTTCACTTACTTATTTTTTACTTGTTTAACATCTCTTTAAAAAATTACATAATTTTACCCCAAAAATGGGGGTGTCACACGGCGCTAGTAACACTAAAGGGGGTAGAGGGGCGCGGGAGGGGAAGTATTTTGGACACAAGTTGCCGCGTAGAAATGTTATCGAACACTCCTTCTGGTTTGTTCTGTATTCTGAGTGTATGATGGAAGAAAATAAAGAAAATGGTATACTAAATACTGTGCAGTATTTAACTGCCTAAATAATAATAAAAACACAGAATGTACTTTTTTAATTTGCCTCAAGACACTGAGAGGTAAAAAAGTAGTTAATATTATTCATGATAATTCATGCTAAATCATGTATTTCCTCCGCCATTTTCCGCAGTTTGGCACCTCACGTCACATCAATTTACCGAAGTCAGCCCTATAGCTTCGGCGCAGTGCCGATCACTGACGTTTGTCAACAAAATGGTGCTTGACTCTTGAGACAGGCTAAATTACACCATATTGTTAATGACATGGAGCATACATTTTTTTAAATACCTTCGCGAAGTAAAACTTCTGTACGTAGTACTTATTATTATTCTGTGGTAGTACTTATTATTATTATTCTGTGCTTAAACGTATAAAATTGGAAGGTAATATGCAATATCGCGTTGTGATTTAATGACAATTATACTCCACACCACACCTTTCTTTCAGAATAGGTACTTGCAGTAACTGACAATTCATTGTTTGTTCCAACAAACAATCATTTAGGTAATTTTACAAAAAAATATCCGGTTGTTATTACTAAGCTTTTGATATGTCACCGAACTTCGTACCACTAATCGTAATAATCGCGTTGATTAGAAGCGTTCTTATCCTAAGAACTAAAATTATTTTAACGATGAATAGGCAGATGGGCTTTACAAATAATACAATTATTATCTGATTGACGTAATGTTTATTTCCATTCAAGGTTGCTTAGTCCAATGCATTGAAAGTACTGATTATAGTTTGCGGTGGAGCGGTCTGATTGGCCGACCGCGGGGGCCTGGCCGGGTGTGTGCGCCGCGTCTCGTTCAAATGCCACGCTATCAAGTTGTGCCGACTTAGCAAAAAACCAGGAACTCTCAACTCTTATTAACTGAACACTTAAGAACAGTGTTTGCATATTTATTGCACAAATCAAATTGACTCTAATAATATACTTACCAATATGCGCAATAGAATAGCGAAGTGTTTTCGACTCTACATCGAGGCCACCTGAACTCATGCGAGTCTAGGAAGTCTGGAGAGCGGAATATGCATTCATTAATACGTTTTTTATTTAAAAAATTAAAACAGAAGTATTCCAAATATGAAATTATTACTGTTTGATTGAATTCGGCTGTAATAAGATACCCTGAGGCTTAGAGTAACCTTCAGTCTAATGACTAAGGCGCCGTATTATTTACAGCGGCCTAGATTCTTTAAGTCTCTACATGAATACGTAATCACTCGTCTTACGTAATCCATAGGTAATAAATAATAGTGAGGTAGGTAGTTAGTACTTCTATTGATATTATAGTTTCTTGTCTTGGCCTCTCAGAACTACAGTTAAGGGAACGTAGAGCTGAGCAACCCTTTTATCACCATCATCATCATTTCAGCCACAGGACGTCCACTGCTAAACATAGGCCTCCCCCAATGACTTCCACCCACATCGCACGTTTGGTATCGGCCTGAATCCAGGGTCTTCCTGCTACCTTTATCAGGTCGTCGGTCCACCTTGTGTGTGGACGTCCCACGCTGCGTTTTCCGGTACGTGGCCTCCACTCCAGAACCTTGCTGCCCCATCGGCCGTCAGCAATCCTTTGGTACCTACTAAATAATTAATTTTCAGATTGTTAGAGCGGATGTGAAATATCAATAGTTTTGAAAAATATAAGTAGATCGTGCTAATTTTTTTACTACCTTTTACATTGTTTTTCCAAAAAGCCCTAAATAATATTCAAAACCTTATCTAACCAATATTGGTTATTTATACAAGTAGTACAGCGGTCTCATGTGTATTAAGTTGCCGTTTTTCCCGTAACTCACACACAACGGTATGTAGGTATGTATAATGGTAGGTATGTCGGAATAACATCCTGTAACTGTAAAATTAAATAATTTAATTATTAACAGGGTATTTCTTATGACTGAACAATGCATGACTTTGTCATGTTGATTTAGGTAAATAATGTAGGTAGTGATTAAGCTGACGTAATATAATTAGTTACTACAACGAGAGAAATTAGTTTAGTGTGTGGTAGGTATTACCTTATAGTTTTTTGAATAATGAGAAGAGGGTGGTTCACACATTACAATGACGTACTGATAACAATAAATAAATATACCATGTAGTTCCCAGTATGTAATTATTATTGAATAGATAAGATCAATGTAAAAACAATAATTTGTAATTTTAAAGCAATAGTAACTAACAATTACTACATAATATTTTGCATTGCATAAAATAGTAGGTATGATACCTACTTCGTTAGTTATTTTAGCAGAGAAACATAATAAATTAAATCACTTTTGTTTTCGTCAACTTATGCGGTAAATTCTTGGCTACTAATTTTGAGTTTCAACAAATGGACACACGTGTGTACAGTCTCTTGTGTCGCGTTGGTGAAAAACCTGAAGTAATGAACGGTATTCTTTTCTTCTAAATCTTTACGATTTTGTTGATGTTTCGATAAAAATCAAGTTACTTTTTATTATTTTTTATTTCTTTCATCTTACTGAAACAAATGATGTGGATTACATAGTAGACATTTTTATTTATAAGGAAAGGTATCCAAAATAATAGGAAATTACGGACTTCTTATCAACTCTGCTGTGCGGTTACAATTAGCGATAACTAACTTTAATGTAGTTGTAGGTACTTAGTTAGTTGTAAATGTAGAGTTCATTTACAGTAATGAATGGAGTTTTCAACATTATTTTCAGTAGAATTACCTATTAAGTTACAGTTTTTAGTTCTTATCAGTCTTGTTTATGTAAATAATTTTAATTTATGGTTGACAACTATCTCCCTAGAAGTCTGCTTACTTTACGACTTGCGTCAATTGCTAACTAGGTAGGTAGGTAATAATAGTTACTCGTAAGAAAATTAAAATCTAGGTGTCTATTAAGTTGCGGTTTTTCTAGTAGACTGTTATTATACAGATGTTGAGAAACAATCCAGTTCAATTTATGAAGAATGGGCCGCATTGGCCAGGTGACGCCGGGTCGTCGGCGATGGATGTGCGTCGTTCACAATTATTTCAATGTTTTAAGTGATCTTATTGATTTGACATTGGCTCTGTCGATTACTTTGATGAATTGCTACGCAATACTGACTATAATGCTAGTTAGTTATATTGGCTATGCTTTGCATAATAACAATGCTGTACGTAAGGCGCACATACACTTAGAAACTTGAATTCTGAGTTTCACCAACTGGCAATAAATTGTTGCATATTTTCAGGTGGCTTTTTATTAAATAAGATTTGAAGCTATCGCGTTTCCTTACAATTAAAATAGATATACACGGACCATGGCTGTAGGAATACAGAAGTGTAGTAGATATTACATTTATGAAGTTTTAATACATACCTTTTGATGATAGATTAAAATTCGGACTGTTTTCGACTTTAATATTGGCTAAACAATGTCATAAAACACAACTTACCAATTTTAGTAGTTACTGCAGCTGAAAAGAGATATACCTACGCATCAGAGGCGTGATTAGACGAGCTCTTTGTTCAACAGTATGGAAATCATAACTTACGATACCATCTTTGTCATCATATTGGAAGTTGCAATTATTTATTTCTACTTTTTGTTGCTCAATAATTTATTCCATCCATAACGTTACTAGAGGTGTGCTGCAACTGAAAACCACTGAGAGACCCTGAAAAAGTTGTCACTGGCTCCAACTTAAGTTGCCATGTGTGCTTGCTTATCGCCTGAGTTACAATGACGTCTGAATAAATTTTCTACAGTTTCTATTGTTTAGTAAAGATTTCCGTCCACCACGTCCATTAATATTGAATTTGTGTCAGCTGTTTATGTTACAATGAACCTGGTTCATTTTAGTTGCGGTGCGGTGGTTAATTCACCGGTGGTAACGGCATTTGAATTGGTAGTTTTTTACAGTGGGCTGGAAATTGGACATGAGATGACTTGATAGTCCAGTCAGCGTCAAATAGTTCGTGACAGCCTAAGTGATATAAAAGTTGTCAAAAAAGCCTTAGAAATTGAAAAGATGTTTTCGAGCTTTTTGGCAGCTTTGGGTATCACAAACTATTTGACGCTGACTGTACCACGCTATAATCAACGATTGTAGGTGTAGGTGTGAAGCTTAATTTGGTTTTCCCGATTTTTTCCGTTTCTAATACATTCTTTCTAATAGTCTGTTACATTTTCTAATACTTAGATTAGTTCTTTTAAATAGAAATTAAAAGATTGTGTTTATTTATAGTTATAGAATTTGTATCTTTACTGCATCAGTTTAAATAAGTAGTACGAGATTAAAGTTCCTATTTTATTTAATTGTGCATATAAAAAAATCATGTATTATTAGGATAAAGCATCTAAAGTTAGTTTGAACAAGGTATTTGGTAACTTTTTTAAGCTGGCATTGAAGATTATTTACAGACACGAGAAGGTAGTGAAATAAAGAAGTATTTTTATCCGTTTGTCTTTGTAAACTTTAGTTTTTTTCCTCCATTATGAATATTGTAATATCAGTGGCATTGTCAGTGTCGAACGTCGACTTAAAACACGTTTTCAAGGCGTTTCACGAAGATCCATACTTGATCATGTCAAGGCGAGTAATATTAAAGAACTTTGATTGTTTTATTTTGTCTTTAGTTTTTATGACAACATAAATAATCCCCTAAGATATTTATTTTATTTACTACTTATATTATTGGACACAAATCAACAATTAACGAATCCACGAATAAACGCGACAGATTGTACAGATGGACAGATATCACTTAATCAATGCAAGAATTACTGAACGGAGATTGATGAAATTAATGTGTTTGAATTTAATCGAGCGATGTCGGGAGGCTTGCTAGTTAATAATAATAATATGGAAGCTACCACGATCATAACATTGCATGCTATGTTGATGATGGAAATATCGTTTTATTCTCCTAACTAATAATAAATATTTAATTTGTTTAGGTATGTGCAAATGTACACTGCATTTGCAAACTGATAACCTGATCCATTATTTACGATATACCTAGGTCTGGATACGACAAACAGCATGATCACACGTTGTTCAGGCAATCGGGTACAGTTGGGGGCAAATATTATTTTACCTTATTTCTATAGGAATAAGATTAAAAGGGTTTTATCAACGCTAAGGTCGACTGTACTGGGTAAAGTCATTAGTGTATCATTAGTGTCTCTGCAAGCTTCCCAAGTAAACACATGCACTCAATGCACACAGCGAGACACAACTATTGTGTACAATAAACCAATAAAGACAATAATGTAGTGATTTATGGTACTAATTATGGTGGGGATTATGGTAAACATCACTTCATGATATCGACATACTTTATATCGTCCACGCATCAGGCGTATGCTTCATGTTAAAAGGGTATTTTTATACTTATGACTCATTTACAGAAAACCTTCCAAAATCATTGAAATTTAATAAATTAATCTTAAACCTTACGCCTCAGAAATAAAAATCATAATCTATTGAAAGAATCTTAAAATCTTCTGGTATTATTTAGATGTGTCATTGACTGTACCTAAATTCATATTTATTTTTTCAATTTGCACATTAGCACTCGATGTAAGCGGTAACAACTTGTTTCGGGTTTTAAATGCTTTTCGCATGAGCATAAGTAAGTGTAGATTCACGAAATGTAACACGAACGACACTTTACTTTTGTAATTTAATTATACAATTTAGTTTTTCAGCTGAAAGAAAACAGTTTTAAACTTTTCTCGATTTCATTTTCAGCATTAGAATTCCAACAGTTATTCGCATAATTTCCCCTAATTGAATTTATTGGGATTAATTCAAAAATATTTCATTTCAGAAAATGTGAAGTGAAAGAAAGAAAAACATGAATATTTCAATGAAATCATTGTATTAAGATAATGCAAAATCATCTTAAGTCATTGTAATATTCATGTTTTTGTTGTATTGAATACGCATATTTTTTACTGCGCAGCAATCATGGCTGGAACGCCACAATAATGGTTTAATTAACATAATACAGACACCAGATTCAATAGTTTATCATATTGTTATGAGATTATCATAGAATTAAATGCTTATGCCTTGTAGACGTAGTAAACGAAGACTTGCATTCAGAATGCGCAATGTTCGTTTCAAATACAAGACTAGAGTAGAGTCGTGCTAGACTAGCTAGACTATCTGGGTTCGGATTTAGCTCAATATCGTTATGTAGGCCACGTGTCGACGGAAACATAAAACCACACTAACTTTAGATGCGGATCGATCTATTTTTGCATCGCATTCAACCCGGTTTCATGTCGCTTGCCGACTAACTTGGGTTAAAATCTTAATTAGTTTCCTAGACATAGGCTGATCAAACTGAGGGATTAAAGTAGAGAAAGAAAATAACTTTAACTAAAAAACTTTATTACTAAAAGAGCCGCATAAACAAACACAAAACTGAAGGTTTAGTTTGCCAATGAGATTATTGATGGATCGATAAGCTGTTTTCTTTAGAACCAAGTCCTTAGCTGCCGAAAAAACAATTTAACCTATTTGCCCATGCGCTGTATGGACCATTCTTGCTGGCAGAGCGGACAGCGGTTGTTTTGTTTCACCCAGAGGGACATGCAGCAGAAGTGGAAGCTGTGGTTGCACTCGCCCCACACCACCACGCAGTCCTGCTTGCCGTACGAATCCTTCTTGCTCTCACCTTGACACCGGAGACATGCGTCTGAAACAAAAAAACGTTTACTTATTATTTGGCTTGCCTCTTTTTGTTAGAAAATATTAATCTGCCTCTCAAATACCAGAAAGAACGTTGCTTGTTGACATTTATATCGTTCCCGATTATATGACATTTCGAACTTGTTTCAATATTTAAATCGAGTTACGGCAAAGTTTACCAACAACTTTACCTATATTATTATTTATAATTTATATCAGTTCTTTGAATGTGATGGATGGAAAAAATATTTTATAGCATCTAAATACAACTAATTTGAAATAGAGATATTGTGGACAGTGTGTGTTTGTAACTAAATAAAGAAAGTAAATTCTGTGAATTTCGATAAAGATCTGAGGATTAATATGAATTATAATACGAGTACAATTAGATCAAGCGAAGACTTAAAATCGAAAAATAAAATCGTCAAAATCCTGAAAACCCCTGTTTAAATATTAGTCCAGTAGAATTAGCTTTTAAATCGGAAATAATTCCTACAAAAGATTTTATTGTTTTAATGGCTTCATTGGTTGCCCATTAAGACTCTCCTAAGTTTTCGACTTCGACGGAGTTGTGCTTGTGGTGGGGGCCCCCGAAAGGGGCATTTTTTCGGTTTTCCGGTTATACCGCGTAAAGGACTTACCCTATCAAAAAGTGGTCTTCATGACGGTTGAAGGGCACTTAATCCTGCATTGAATAAGACCAAATTCATATGTTTTGGACAAACCGTTCTCGCGCTAAAGTTCGGCAAAGTAGAAAATATACGTATAATTAATGACCCTCTCCACGTCCAATGGTTTGTTACCCACAGGCTTCCAAGTCTTGAAAAGGGCCACCTCATCCAGTGTAACCCTATCAAGGCTTACGAGCTTGATGCGCCTATCCTTGTTCGTCCCAGCCGTTCCTTAACTGCGGTTGCTGCACCTCTTCCTGGCACTCACCTGAACGACTCTGTGTTACCTACTGTGGCTGCCCCTCTTCCTTGTATCCTCCTGCATGACTACGTTACCTAGCCGTATGCCTGGTCTAAGGTTCGACGCCAAAAATCAACAACAACAAGTTCATATTAAAACGCTGAAGAGTTTTTTGTTTGTTTGTTTGAACGCGCTAATCTTAAGAATTACTAGTTTGATTGAAATCATTATTTTTGTGTTGAATAGCTCATACATTGAGGAAGGCTATAGGATATATACAATCACTCTACGACTAATAGAGGCGAAGCAGTAAAGAAAAATGTTGCAAGCACGGGAAATAGTATTTAAACTATTTTCACTCGTACGAAGTTGATTTTGTGGCGTCGAACCTTGGACCAGGCATATGGCTAAGCAATGAAATCGTACAGGAGGGTACAAGGAAGAGGGGCAGCCACATTAGGTAACACAGAGTCGTTCAGGAGAGTGCCAGGAAGAGGTGCAGCAACCGCAGTTAAGGAACGGCTGGGACGAACAAGGATAAGCGAATCAAACTCGTGAGCCTTGTTAGGGTTACACTGGTT
Source organism: Ostrinia nubilalis (assembly GCF_963855985.1). NCBI lineage: Eukaryota > Metazoa > Arthropoda > Insecta > Lepidoptera > Crambidae > Ostrinia > Ostrinia nubilalis. Next base: position 9,214,460 of record NC_087088.1, on the reverse strand, counting down.
AAGGCGACCCTTTACAAGGCTTGGAAGCATGTGGGTAACAAGCCATTGGACGTGGAGAGGGTCATTAATTATACGTATATTTTCTACTTTGCCGAACTTTAGCGCGAGAACGGTTTGTCCAAAACATATGAATTTGGTCTTATTCAATGCAGGATTAAGTGCCCTTTAACCGTCATGAAGACCACTTTTCGATAGGGTAAGTCCTTTACGCGGTATAACCGGAAAACCGAAAAAACGCCCCTTTCGGGGGCCCCTACCACTTAAGCACAACTCCGTCGAAGTCGAAAATTTAGGAGAGTCTTAATGAGCAACCAATGAAGCCATTAAAGCAAAAAAATCTTTTGTAGGAATTATTTCCGATTTAATCAATTTTTGTGTTTAATTCTACTGGCCTATATGTAATTAAAATGGTCCAAATGTATTTGGAATTGGATAAAAAATAATTAACGTAAATTAGGTATTAAATTATTTCGTTAATTTCAATTGTTGTGACATCCATTACATTTTGACAACAGCTGAAAAAGTTAATGCCTAGGTATGCAATATTTCTCGCCTTAATGACGCACTTACATCAAGATGTTATCGCATAAAAATTAAAACAAGCTTCAGTCAGGTAATAAAAGGCTGTGGTGTAAAGTCCTTACACACGTCAATATCCATTGTATCTTAAGTAATATGTACTTTGCAATCTTGATAATTTGCAATAAAACCTTGCTTGGCGACAAGTTCACCCGGATGATATAAAAACTCAGAAGAGGTTTGCATCTCGAGCTTACAGTCAATTTAAGAGATAGTTAACACGACATCATCTACATAAATTAATCTGAGACGGATAATAAGGAAATGTCATAGCTAGAGGAAATATTTCTAACACTGGATTATTAATAAGCTTGTGTTTCGACTCTGATTTGAAGAAGCTTTAGATGACATTTATAAATGTCATGAAATTCATTATTTTGTACAAGTTTCCGTGGATTTTCAAAGCGAGTTACGACTCAAATGCATGTTTTGATTTGGAGTTTGACTTCATAAGAAAATACTTCTTAATTTTCCTGTTCGTAGAGAAAGTTACAGGGTAAGGTAAAGTGAAGCTTTCTTTACCTGAAAAAATAAATCAGAATTTTTTCAAGTAGTATTTTTATGAGTATAAGTTTATAGAAAAACAAAGAACAAATAACATTTAACGATCATGCGTAGGTATCATAAACATCTGTGGCTACAAAAAGAAAATAATTAGGTATATTACAATGTTTTCTATCTTCATGCAAACGGCAGACGCGTCGTTAATTATATGTAAACTTTTTCAGTTTGTTTACATGTAATATGTTTTGTGACGCTCACAACCGTGTGACCCGGCTGACAGCGTCTAGACTAGCGCATGAATGATCGTCACTTACATCATGATAGGGTCTCGGATCGATCATGAAAGTAAAGAGCTTGGATGATTAATGTTACATTAATCATTTACTTGTTTCTTCATTATTGATTTATCCGGCTAACAACGTTTTTTTTAAGTTACTCAAAAAATTCATCATAAAGGTAGCAGGCAGGCGCTGGACGCAGGCCGCTACCAACCGGGCAGCATGGAAAGCATTGGGGGAGGCCTATGTTCAGCAGTGGACGTCCTATGGCTGAGATGATGACTCAAAAAATTATTAATTACGAGTATGAATAAAGAATAAGATAAGAATTACCTCTACCAATTATTTTAACAGACTCTACTAAACGTATGCAGCGGTGCAACTCACTTATTAAGAATTCAAATAATTGCATCTGACAAAATTGGCGTTGCAACCAATTATACTAAACACATATAGATATATGGGCCAAGGCGAAAGATAAACACAAATTGTCAGTTTGTCGATACATTCACGGCGAAGGTAATTAATTGAAGGTATTATTTACACAATTGCAGTAATTGTAATAATAGTATTATTCACCAAGTTGGTGCTACGATCGTGATTGCGACCTAGATGTTCAGACCTTTTAAGGTTTATGGGGTTTTACTATGGCAGTGATATTGAAATATCTGGCAATTATGAGATCTACATATAGACGTCTCATTCCGATCTGCGTTTCTATGGTTTATAGGCCACATTGATCGTTTACAGGAATTGATTTGAATTATATCGGTAAATACCCATGTCGGGAAGTGCCAAGAAAACTTGTTCTAATAAACAAACGTCATACTTGATCTTGAATTAAAAAACGTAGGAACTTGTATTTTATCGTTTAAAAACGGTGTAACGGATAGAATAGTTAAGTTTATTTCACTCTTGCATAAAAAAGGCAGGGAAAGTGAATGAGTTTATGATTGCACATTTATTTTCATTCGGTATTCGTCGCTCAAATCATTGAGAAGTCTCTAGAGGTTTTTTTCACTGGAGAATATGTACCAAAATCAATCGGAACTTTTGCATGCCATTTGTTGACTGAAATCGGTAGAGTCGGATACTCGAGTCGAGAGGCTTGTTAGAAAACACTTTCATACAAGGAAGTTGGGATTGAAATAATATCCTAAAACTTTCCACTGGCAATGGTCACTTTCTATCAGTGGCCGTAATATTACAAATAAATAACAGGCACATGAATTAATCATGCATATTAATGCGGCACTGCCGGATACCGGTATGTCCTCGAGTTGGCAAAAACAAAGTACCCACTGCGCCTGCGGCAATTCAATGAAGAAAAATAACAGATCATTTCAAAATAACTAAGGAGCTTTGAATTTTTTACTGGAAAAAAGCTAGGTGATGCGTTACATGCATTTCTAAAATTTCAGCGTGCCAGAATGACATCAACCTCATCATGGGAAGTGCGTCATTCAACACAAACAAGTTTAGCATAGGTTTGGGTATTGTACATTCTTGTATACGTCATGATGATAATGGACATGTATGCAAAAAACCTGCGAGAAACTAGAAAATATACGGTATACAAAAACGAACACAATATTTTTTTTATCAAGTATTTAGCGTTGTGATGTACCTACTCATTGTGAGTTGACAAAACGATGCAAAATTGGTGGTACCTACTAGTTAGAACACAAGCAATAATAAATTGTTACTTATAATTACTAACTAATCCATGGGTATAAAATATTTTCAGCGACCCTTTCTCAAAAAAGTTCCATAATATACGTCGACTTGAACCCATTCCCGCCCCGGCCTAATTTACTGTCTGTTAAAGCTATTTTTAATTAGATACAGTAGAGATTTTCAACTAGGTATCACTACGCTATTATAGGTACATTGCTTGCTAGATTTTCCTTAGCGACAAGCGCAACGTTTCAAATAGGTATGCATAAAAAACTGTCTGTCCAAAGTTCATTATGTTAGAAATTAAGCATAAGTAATTTCCCTAACTAGCTATAGGTACCTATAATACCTAATACCTCTTCCCTTGTAAAATTTTACCAATAGACAAAAATACGTAGACAACAAAAAGAGGAGGTGTGGTGAGCGTTTACATTGGAGCAAATGCAAAGTTCAATAAATGCCAATATGGCGACCCCGCCTCCAATAAAATTCAATCAATGCCCACGTCAGCGCCGGCGCACGCCATCTGCAGTATTGACCTTGTTAACGAAACATCACACTGTTATTATCACGTACGCAAAAATTTTACATCTGAAAATCACGTCATTCTTTCAGCAGTATTTCTTGCGTCATCTGTTATTACATTAAGACTCATAAAGCTTAATTATTCGTCATGGAATCGTATGGTGAATTCGTGCTTCAAACTAATTCTATTGTTAATGAAGCGCTTGTTTGGCCCGTGTTAAATTCTAATATCATGTGAAAACTTAGGCAACCGCTTACAAAAAACTTTAATAACGTGCAGACGTATTATAATATTACATGACATAATAAATTGAACATCTAAACTGAAAATCATAATGAATCAAGCTTTTTTTAACAAAGAAACCGATATGCTCGCAAGTAAGCATTAGCTACTAAAAGGAGTTCATAGGAAAAAAACTGACGACTAAATGCAAAGTCCGAAAATAATGATGACATTTTCTTTGAAAAGCGTATTTGGCTTTTGTGTTTTTGCTTACGACACTTAACGACTTTGTGCAAATTGAAACTTTAAAGTGCACTTGAACGTTTAAAATTTGTTTAACAATTGAACAATACAAAATTGACGTGCGTAAGTGTAAGTAAGTAATGCTTATTAGCGGAGCCGACATCATGCGGACAAATATGTATATAGGAAATAAAGAATCATGTTTGTACTGGACAAGATGCTAGCCAAGTACAGGTGTACCGGAAAATATCTAATCAAGGTCCCAAGATGACGTTCCCATATGGATATTTTTAACGTGTTTCAAAATATCTTTCTTTACAATATTGTTATTATCCTGAAAAATCCAATCATTACGTAGTGTAAACCACCAGCTTTTGCACGGAATACTTTTCAACTGACACAGACGTCAAACCAAGTTTTTTAATGAAAATCAAACCTAAGAGAAAAACCTCTACGGAGGTTTTATGCATCGGCAACACTCCCCACCCTAGTGCTGGAACAGCACTCACTATCCAAGGATATTGGGGCGACGCGCGCCGCTGACCTACGCCAAATTCCGGTCTTAGTTTTGACGTCCACGGTTCTGATGCGTCCGTCCTTTCCAGGATAGACCCGATGAATAATCCCTTTGGGCCATGTATTACGAGTAGAACTTGGGTCCACAACTAACACCAAGTCACCCACCTGCAACGGCGCCTGCTCTGAGTTCCATTTTTTCCGTGGCAGCATGTCTGGCAAAACTTCTCGCACCCATCTTTTCCAGAACATGTCTGCTAAGCGTTGCGCCTTCCGCCACTGCTTCCTCAGATGCAAGTCGGTGTCATCAAATTCCCCGATACAAGGCAGATTTGAAGAGCTTCCTAAAAGAAAATGATTCGGCGTTAACGACTCTCCCGTTGTCGGATCTACTGACACATGCGACAATGGGCGACTATTGACCATGTTCTCCACCTCCGCCATTAGCGTCGATAGCGTTTCCTCTTTTAGGGTTCTCTCTCCAATGACAATTTTAAGCGACGTTTTTACAGTCCTGATCAAACGCTCCCACGCCCCACCCCAGTGGGGGCTAGCCGGAGGTATAAAATTCCAAGTCATGTTGTTGTTAACTCCCTCCCTTTTCAGAGCTTCTTGGTCTAAGCCGGCAATGCTTCTGGCCAGTTCCTTTTCAGCGCCGCGAAGGTTAGTCCCGTTATCTGAAAACAGGTGACTAGGCCATCCACGACGGGCTGCCATTCTTCTTAGAGCCATTATTAGGGAGTCTGTAGACAGCGATGGGACTATTTCTATGTTCACTGCACGAACGGTTAAGCAGGTAAACAACACGCCATACCTTTTCTCGCGTCGCCTTCCTACAGCTACTTCCATGGGCCCGAAAAGGTCTAGGCCGCAGTAAGTAAATGGACGATTGTGGTGCGCCAACCGAGCATGCGGCAAATCTCCCATACGTGGAATTCGTGGAGTGCATTTTCTTATTCTGCACAACATACACTGCGACACCACAGTTTTCACGGTAGGTCTTAAGTTAATAATCCAATATTTCTGCTTTAACTCATTGACGACGGTTTCTTGATTCCCATGAGCGGCCTTGACGTGATGGTGCCTCACAATGAGGCGTGCCACTCTGTGTCTTCCATCCAGTATGACGGGCCTTTTCATCTCAAGATTAACGTCTTCTGCTGCGTCAATGCGACCTCCAACTCGAAGCAAACCCTGCTCATCTTCAAAGGGAGTTAAGGTAAGTAACCGGCTACTGCGATCTACACATTTCCCATTCCTTAATGCCGTGATCTCATCGCTAAAGGAGTCCATCTGCGCCTTTTTTATCAACAGAGATTCCGCTCGACGCATAGTGTCGCAGTTTACATCACCGGTAAGTCCTCTGCACTTGTCAATAAACTTGAGTGCGACCGCCGTAGCTCTTACCAGGCGAAGCCAGGACGAAAAGCGATGCGGGTCAGGCACAGGTAAGGCTTCAAGCGAATTTTCCATAACCATGACGTAACCCGACTGCATTTGTTCTGTTTCAGGTTGAACCATACCTGCGGGCCATGATGTTTCAACGCCGTACAGGAAAGAAGGCCCCGTAAACCATTCGCCTCGAAAACAGTCTAAGTTGAACGAATCTCTTGTAGCCAAATCTGCTATGTTCATTTTGGTTGGAACATGTCGCCACTCACTCACACGAGTAAGCTCATCAATTTCACCCAGTCGGTTCGCTTCAAAAACTTTATATTTCCGTGTGCTATTTCTTATCCAATGGATGACTGTGGTTGAATCAGACCAAAAGAAGCGCCGTTCAGGAGCAAGTCGATGCTCCTTCCCAATCGTGTCCGCCAATCTTGCGGCCAGGACAGCAGCTTGGAGTTCAGCTCGCGGCACAGTCATCGGCTTAACCGGCAGTACACGACATTTACTGGCTGAAAATGCAACACAAATTTTATCACCATCTTTCCAACGCCAATACGCAACCGCGCTCATAGCCTTTGTAGAGGCATCGCTAAAAACATGAAGTTGAAGGTCGCTGAAGTTTTTACCATTCGCAGCACTATTTCCTCCGGCCTCTACGAAAGTTGGTGCGTCTGCTTGGCAGTGATTCGGTATAGGGCTCTCCACCAAAGACATCTTTGCTACAGGGGCTTCAGTACTAGGGTCCATGCTGTCGTCGGTTGTTCGGTGGACATTTACGTAGCATCTTGGGATACGAATCTGATTAATTACCTTCAGCATGTCGATCCATTGGCACCATCTTGTGTAAATGTCATCGGGTATCAAATCATCCCAACCGACGTTTATCCTCCAAGTATCCTGCAGCATAATTCTTCCTTGTATAGTGAAGGGCGATAAAAAACCTAAAACATCAAACACAGACATTATGACACGCAACATCAAACGTTTTGTAGGTTTGTCTTTACCATGAATGACACTCTCAGGAATCCGTTTCAAAGAGACATCAAAACCGAGTTCGTCTTCCTTCGGGTACCACATTAGGCCCAGAATACGCTCTCCTTGCAACTGTTCGTCTATTTTGAACTTGACAGCCACTGGACCTAAAGCCTCTTTTGGAATGCTGTCTAGCACGGCGCTGCTGTTACTCGTCCAATTACGTATTTCGAAACCTCCCGCCTTGTGTATCTCAATCACATCTCTCACTACATTAATGGCACTTTCTTGGTCCGGCAAACTATCGATATAGTCGTCCATATAGTGCGAATTGATTATTGCATCAACCGCAGCCGGCTTAGAACTCTCAAAACGCTTAGCGTTCTTGTTCTTAACAAATTGAGCTACAAATGGCGAGCAGTTAGCACCAAATATTAAAGATGACATTACATACGTTTTAACGGATTCCTTGGGTTTACTTCTCCATAAAAATCGAAACGCTTGCTGATCCTCAGGCTTGATCTTCACTCTTAGAAACATGTCCTTGATGTCATCAGTCACTGCAATTTTATTTTCTCGGAACCGCAGCATGACACCTAACAACGACAAGAGTAAATCTGGCCCTGTAAGCAAAAAGTCATTAAGACTAAATCCTTCAACTTTATCAGCAGCATCAAAAACTAGTCTTAATTTTTTCTTATTTGGGTTATCAACACCAAAATGTGGCAATACCCACGTCCTAGGTGTGACAGCATCATCCTTTAGTTCCTCAGCGAAATCGTTTTCTAATAAGTGCTGGATCCTCTCCGCGTACCTAGATGCAAACCCTGTATCTTTCGTCATCTTACGCTCGATACCTTTTAGACGTCGCAATGCATTAGGGTAAGAGTCTGGCGTTTGACAGTTCCTGTCACGCCACGGTAATCCAACGTTCCAGCGGCCGTCGACAAGTTCGGCGCTCTGCTCCAGCATAGCTTCAGCGCGCACGTCATCCGCATTTTGACGAGGCTTACCCAAGACGCCCAATGAGTCCAAGGTGAATGAACGCCTGATCTCGTCGTGAATATCCTGCAACAGGTGATTTTCAGTGGGATAGTCTCCGCCCTCTGAAATAAAAAGAGTAACATGAGGAGAGGAGCAGACCTCACGTGGTACATTAATGCTACCATGCACGCACCAGCCCAAGGGAGTGAGTGTTGCCGAAGGTTCATTACGTTTCCCTACCCTTACCTCTATAGGGAAAAATAAATTATAATTATCCTGCCCTATCAGAATCTCTGGTTTGACATCAGTTTGACAAATATTATCAAAAAGATCAGACATATTAGGATAATCTTTAAAATTAACATAACTCATCTTTTGTACCGGTAAGCATAATTGAGGTACACTTCGCGCACAAAAAGAATGAATTTTACCGTCCATACCCGAAATGTCCACGCTCACTATTGTCGCATCCAGAACTAGTTCATTGTTGGTCCACGCGCCGCACACCCGCATTTTCTCCCGACGGCCGCACAGCCCGGCGCGCTCCGCCAGCGTAGAATAGAATAGAATAGAATAGAATAGAAAACTTTTTATTTGCAAGAAAGGTATACAAGCAGGTAAGACATAGATTAAAACAGAGAGAAATAAACAAGTGGACAATTAACTGCTTGTGCCCCTCCGACAAAAAGGCACCCGCTCAGCGTACATCAAGACCGCCAGGGCTTGTCTTGAAACTGATTTTCAGCGGGGGCCCTCTGTTGTCACGGCGTACCCCTGCTGACGGAGATGCAAGAGGAGAAAGGAGTCCACAAGTCCGGCAGCAGGGAGAACGCAGCAGGGGGGCGCAATAGAAAAAGAGAAAACAAACAAACAAAAAGAAAGAAACAAAAAAGCACCATAAAAATTAAATAATAAAAATAAATTCATTTTACATTAATAAATTATGAATTACAATAATAATAAAAAAATAAAAAATTACAATTATAATAAATTACAATAAATTTAGATTTTAATTATTAATTACATAATTAAAACACATTTAAATAAAATAAATTAGATTTAAAATACAAATAAATTATTAAAAAACACCATTCCTTACTTATCTAATTGTTGCCATTGATATGTGGCCATAACCATAAGGCCTCAAATTATTTAAAATCAATGGTAGAAAAGGGATTAAGGAGAGAAAAAAAAATATATTAAAAAAAAAAAAAGAAAGAACTGTCATTTACTGTCAAGTGTCAACGACCGACATGTGCACGAGATGTGAGATACCTAATTGCCACGTAAATTGATTAAATGTGGTACATTTAAAGGATATTTCAAGAAAGCAGTGCCAAATAATAAAACCAAATTAAGAGCAATCCGCAGCACTACAATCACACGAAAGGGAAGGTGAGTAACATCCAGCATTGTAACCAATTTTATGCAACAACTACGGATTAATAACATACAATCATAATGCAATGCAATACCATTATACAAATAAATTAAAGAAAATTGGTAAGAAATTACTATCAATATCATTAACATTTAACAATGAGCAACGATAAAACATAAATTTACAATTCCAGGACAGAAGAATACACTGAGTACCCACAGATAACAGCAAAAAATAAATAAATAAAATAAACCCATGTCAAGAAACTAAACGGAGCCAAGTGGATGAGGACTGCACACAAGGTGCTGGAGAAATTCAGGTGAAGCTGGAGCTGGAAGTGGACCTGCCCCCAGGCGTGTCGTGCATACATTTAAGGTAGGATTTTTTCCTTGACCTGTTGTGAAATAATGAGGTGTTTTTTAAGTGTTTTTTTAAAAGTGTTTTTTACTTGTAGGGCACGCAGAGGCGGTGGCAGGTCATTCCAACATTTAGAAGCAGCAAACCTGAAGGAGCCTCTAAAAGCTGCAGTACGATGTTTAGGGGTGTTAAAGACGTGGGTGCATTCTCTTCTGGGATATCGGCTCTGCTCACGTGCCCACTCCAGCTTCAAGAAAAGGTACTTTGGCTTGGCTTTACTCAGAACACCAAACATCATAGTAGCAAGATGAAGCTTCCTACGCGCATCCATCTTTAACAAGTCTGCAGCATTGAGGAATGGCGTAACATGTGTACGAGGTGGAATTGTGAAACAAAACCGAGCGCAGGCATTTTGCACTCTTTGGATAAGTTTAGCTGATTTTGTCAAAATACATGGACCATAAACAGTATCGCAATAGTTAAACTTGCTGAGAACCAGTGATTCGCAAAGAGCAATTCGAATCTTCTCACTTAAATATGGTCTTAGTTTGTATAGAAGTTTCAAACGGTAAAAACTACTTCTAGCACAATCAATGATGTGATTTTCAAATTTCAAATGGCAATCCATGGCCAATCCCAGATTTTTAACTTTATCAACCCTAACAATAGGCTGACCCACAATATTTAAAGTATTAACATTAAATCTGGCTATGTTCTTGGGGGTACCCATTACAATAAATTGTGATTTTTTAGGATTAAGAGTAAGACAATTCAGTAAGCACCATGTATTTATGTTATTTAGGTCTTGGTTAATTTTATTGACAGCAATCACTTGGTCGGCCGGGGCAAACGGTAGATACAGTTGCAAGTCATCAGCATATAAGTGATATTGACAATTCTTTATGCTGTTTACAATGTCAGCGCTGTACAAAATGTACAGAATTGGGCCCAAAATCGAACCTTGGGGCACACCACGAGAGACTGTACTCAGCTGTGAACGCAACAGAGTGCCATCCGTCTGTTTCAGCTCAACATATTGACTACGCTGAGTCAAATAACTATGAAACCATTTAACGGATCTGCTATCAAAACCATAGTATTTTAGTTTGGATGAGAGAAGAGATGTATTGATTGAGTCGAATGCCCGAGAGAAATCAAGCAATGTCACAATTGTTACCATGCCACGGTCCTGTCCAGCCAGTATGTTGTCAACCACGTCTGCCAGTGCAGTGGCCGTTCCATAACCCTTCCGAAACCCAGATTGACAGTGTGGAAGAATATCACAATCCTCAAGGTATCGAGTGACTTGGTCGCACACTATCCTCTCAAGGATTTTAGAAAGACATGGCAGGATGCTAATGGGCCGTAGTTCCTCTACTGAGTTAGGGTGGCTTGTTTTAGGAATAGGTCTCACAATCGATATTTTCCAACTCTCAGGGAATGTGCTATCTAGTATAGACTGGTTGACCATCGCAGTTATGGCTTTAAGGGAGTAGGGTAAGGTTAGCCGGAGCATGTCCAAAGATAGGCCATCATGCCCCCGGGCATTCGACTTCATTCCTCTGATGGTCTTAAGAACCATCTCCTCACTGACTGTGTGCAGAGTAAAAGTAGCTGCATTGTTATGCCTATGAAACTCAAAGTAGGTCAGTTGAGAAATGGATACTTTATCCTCAACTGGCACTTTTTTAAAATGTGCATTAATAAGATCAGGATTGTTAAACATAGAGGGTATATCAGGTAGGTTCCCATTATCTGGCAGTACTGTGCGTTTCAAGTTCCTCCAAAGTTTTTTGGGTTACCCAGGTTACTGTTGACATGGTTATTGAAGAAACAAGACTTCTCGCGTTCAATCGCCCCCAGGACCAGATGTCTCATTGTTTTGTAACTGTCCCTGAGGCTAGCAGTTTTCAGCAGCCTATATCGCTTGCTATAAGCATCCCTAACACGAATCATCTTTTTGATCGTGTCTGTTATCCATGGATGTGGTGGGTGCCTAAATTTGCGCGACCTCACAGGTGCATGGAGATCCATCATTCCAATGATACAACCGGTAAAAGATGTTACAAGCTCATTTACATTACTTAGACGAAAGAGGTTGCTCCAATCAATCAAACTGAGGTCCCGCTCAAGGTGCTCCAACACAATGTCCTTGTAAGGCCTATAGGTGACCCAGAGGGGCCTCGCTTTTTCCTTTTTGATTTTGAACTCGGCCAAAAGTAATGCGTGACTACCCAGGTCAGGAGAGTGTCTTACAACAACCCGGTGCGCCCGCAGATCCGTACAGATTAAGTCAATTAGTGTGCTGCTGTGATCTGTAAAATGAGTTGGCTCGGTTATCAACTGACTGAGGTTTAGGCCACGTATACACTGCTCAAGATCTCTACTCCTGCCACTAGTAGTATCAAGCAGATTGATGTTAAAGTCTCCCGCAACTATAAGTCCGTCCGCCCCGGCGAAACAAGCAACAGATTCTGTCAGTGCCTCAAGGAACACATCATGATCAAGCCAAGGAGGTCTATAGGCCGTGCCGATGACTATAACCTTACCGAGTAGACGCACGGAGATCCACATCTGCTCCACCAATATTGCAGAGCAAGGATGGGGACACACCTTTACATTTAGCCCTTTCCGTATGTAGAACCCTACACCACCTCCCCGGCCACCCCTTATGTGATCTGGTCTAGGGACGTGCCTCAGTCTATAGCCGGCCAGTTTAGGTGCCCTGTCCTCCTCGCCAGTCCTCAGCCATGTCTCATTAATGGCTATTATGTCAGGAGACAAGTCATCCACCGCCACAATCAGCTCCTCATGCTTGGTGCTCAAAGACCCAGCATTAAAAAAACCCACCAATAAATTCTCTAACCCCAGGCCTGTGAGAAATGCGAGTTATATAAAAACCAGAGAATGTTAGTGGTGCAATGAAAATTAGACATGTCATAAGATATCATTAGTGCATTCATATTAATAAATTGTAATAAATTCGATTTGTGAGAAATTGATAAGATCATAATGTAATTGCGAATTAATAAAATAGAGTCAATGTCAATGTATTGATAGCAATGTAATGGCAGCAATAATAACAATAATAAAATTATACAGTTACTGTAGAACCAACAGCTGTGCTCAATTGAGTTAATGCTCTGACTACCTAACAAACAAATACTATTCACCCACTTCATTACACAGGTGAGCAGATACACAGGAATTTGATTGTTTTTATAAGTTTCTTGACAAAAATTAATTAACACCATTTGTACATTGCAGAGAGCCGCTAGTCATTGTGTCGCGAGGCCGAACACCCTACCAATGTCATCCATCGAACGCAGCTGGAAGACCTGGGAACCGTCACCTCTGCGCGCGAAGATGCGTCCCCTCCTCGTCCAGGAGTACTTCCACTGGAGGCGACGGCACTCCTCGCGCACCCTGTGGAAGAGCTGACGGTTGGAGCGCGTCAGGCGCTCATTCACGAAGACCCGACGCCCGCCCTCCGCCGCGACGCCACGCCGCACGCGCGCCGCCTGCAGCAGCTCGTCGCGCAGCTGGCGGCGCGCCAGGCGGACCACGACGCGGCGCGGCCTGGCGCCGCCCGACTCGCCCGGCGGCGCGCCCACTCGCTCCGCGAACACCACGTCGCGCCCCTCCATGGACACGCCGAAGCGGCTGGCGAGCGCGAGGACACTGTGGAGGACGGTTTCCCCCTTCTCCTCCGGGAGGTGACCGATTTCGAGGTCAGAGATTAGAGCCTCCTGGTCCCGCTCGTTGAGCTCCAGTTTGAGCTCAGCTATGGTCCTCTCCATCCGCTGGACGGTTTCCGACCCGGGCCCCGAGCCGGCCTGCGCCTGTTGCCGGTCCGCAGCGTCCAGCCTCTGCTCGATGTCCACCAGGCGCCCGTCGACAGCGTCCGCCCTCTGCTCGATCTTCACGACTCTGCCGGTCAGCTCGGATATCTCCGACTTCATGGTGTCAATCTGCGCTCTCAAACATCTAAATTCATCGTGCATCTCTTCGCGAAGTTGCCGAATCTCCATGAAGAGGGCCTGTACATCAGACACCTCAAGCGTCATGTTGTGCGCAGTATCATCAAGGCTCCGCCGCGCGCCGCGCTCCAGCATGGAGGCGTCGAGGCTGCCAGGGCTAAAGGTGGTGGCAACCCTGCGCATCGTAACGCCTTCCGCGGCGGCCCTGACTGGCGTGTCAGAGTTGTCCCTCTTCGGCTGCCTGCTTACACACGTCACACATCTCCACGCGGCCCTCCGCTCATCAACTAGGGTACCGTGGAACCGCTCCTCTGTAATACCAGCGCATTGAAGATCGAAGTATTCCTTACAGAGGCAGCACATCAGCCATCTACGCCTGTCTTCAATTTGCTTGAAGCAACCGCCACACACTTTCCTAGTTTTAGGCATATTTGGCGAGTATTGAAAACGTAAGCAAACAAAACAAAAACAAAAAAAGAAAAAATTTTGCTTCACTTGGATTCGAACTTGGTTCTCACGATAATTACCCGGCAGTTATACCGAGTACGCCGTGATCGCAATTGTGTGAGACGACGAAAATAATCGTTGGGTTGGTGAAGTTTGTTTGACTTTTTCTGTGCTGGGTAGCTAGCTTCCGTATTGTTTTACAAACACCAACACAACAAGTCACAGTCCGTGGCACCAATGTAATTATTTGCGTTTTTCACTCACTAGGCAGTTGCTATATTGTATATGATTACACTATTTAATGCTCCAAATCCGTACGATTATAATGGTGAACAGTATATGTAGATTAATGCACTATTTATATTTTTAAGAATAAAAAAATACGGAGACTAACGCTTGTGTGTCCTGCTAGGTACAGCGCCCCCTAGCGACCGTAGCGCTTACTAAAGACACCGTCGACCCGTCGTCAAGGAGAGCACTCGTACTGATGATTCCATTCGGCCCGTGTATGCGTACAGGTACGACTTTCAAAAACACTCGCCGATCAGTCGAGTTTATGTTCGTGACTGTCTCCGTAGAAGCGTTCTGTTGCCTTGGCTGAACAGTAGAGTCGTCGCGGCGGTTGGAAACTGGATAATGCAGCAACTTATGATGAGGTAAACCACAGTTGTCTACGTCGCACACCGGCGCAGTGCAAGTTTCTCTGCTGTGACGGGATGACAGACATTTGAAACAGAGTCCGCTGCGCTTCACGTGATTCCATCTGGTCGTACGTAGAGCTTTACTAAAGCGCTTGCATTCCAACAGCGTATGGTTTGCTTTATGACAAAACTGACATTTGTTGACATCTCGTTGCTCAGACTGTAACAACACTGCTTGCGGACGGTTGGTTGATATGTCACGTGGTCTATACTTAGTCTGGTCGTAGCGTGATTCCATGAAGTAGGTATTGGACGTAGTCGATATCTTTATAGCTTCTTCTTTTATAAAATCTGATAGAATAAGCAAGCGAGGCATCTTTCCTTCAGTGATCAGTGGGAAACTAAAGTCTGACCATTTCGACACAAGCACTGTCGGTAGTTTTGCAAGTATGTTTGAGACTATGTTCATACCTTGTAGATATTCCTCTCGCTTCAATGCTCGAATGGCCTCTATCAGATTTTGTACCTTCACAGCAAATGGCACTATGTCTCTCTGGTAATCGCTCGGCAAGGGTGGTAATTTCTTTATGTCCAACAGTACCCTTGAGATTATCAGATCTGGATTACCGAACCTCAGCTCAAGAGTAGACATAATAGTTTCTGGTGACGATGCGCTGATCAATAGAGCCGAGACTGCTTCCTTAGCGGCTCCACGCAGGCATTTTCTAAGTCGCCATAAGTTCTCTTTGGGTGTGAAGTTACATACTTCAGTTGACTCGTAATATGCTCCTTTGAATGGTAGCCATTCCATCGGGTCTCCGTAAAACTCTGGGAGATCTCGTGGTGTGCATATACGGCTTAAGAGGTTACCGTTGTTGGTGTTTGCAGCAGAGGTAGCTGCAATGTCTCTAAGTGCAGCGGCCAACATGTGTACCGTGCCAACATTTTCCATAGGCGCTGACTCTTGATGAGGTACTGATGAGCACAACTTGCCCGGTTGGGGTCCATTATCGTGGACAAGTTGCTCCTTTTCTTGCTGCTCAAGCCATTGCGTCACACTATCGCCATTCTCGTGAAGCTGGATATTTGCGGGATATTCATCCTCAAGCTCCGCAATATCCGCCTCCAACTGCTTGTCAAGTAAATCCATAGCGATTTTGGCCTTTTGTTTCGCAGTTTCAAATTCTAGCCGTTTTTTCCTAGCTGCTATAGATGATTCCGAGGCTTTAGAATTTGCTTGCACGACTGTATTATTATGTACGGAAATGTCATTTTGACTTGCCATATTTTGTACCTCGGAGTCGTCGGATGGCTGAATCTGAATCTCCTGCTGCTCCCTTCGAGTTGCGCTCCGTGTATTTACCATTCTGGGTGGCGTAAAAAACATTGAATCCGCCTGGATCCGGCTCGAAGATTGTAAACCACCAGCTTTTGCACGGAATACTTTTCAACTGACACAGACGTCAAACCAAGTTTTTTAATGAAAATCAAACCTAAGAGAAAAACCTCTACGGAGGTTTTATGCATCGGCAACACGTAGGTTCTTTTTAATTATCTGAATACGGTACTTCTTTCAGAGTTCCAGATCAAAACCAGTCGCAAACAGCCTGTAGTAAAAGTTTAATTAGATTTTAATTACCAAATTTCACTACCTACAGATAGCAGTCGCCAATATTATGGCACGTTGGTAAAAAAAGATTGAGCTTAAAAAGTGTAAAGTTTGAGTAATGTGGAATTGATATAAAAGCTCTACTTTTATAATTTACAAATCTCCTTTAGTGTTTGTTTAACTTGTAAATTTTTAGGTACTTTATACTGTAATTATGAAATATTCGACGACACGAAATCACGGGATCGCCTCTTGGACGTTTCATATCATAGATGTTCATACGCGTGGGAGGCATTGAATCACATTACACAATTATAATTCTAGTTTCTGTTATAATTTATTAATAACTATGTCGCTTCTTGAAAAATAAGAGCTTTTCTTTCTTTTTCTTTTTCTTGACGATGGTGTGTGGGTGATGTTTGCAAACTTTCACGTGATGTTACGTTTTGTATCAAGCCCGTATCTCATCCGAGTTTTGGAACTCTTACAAAAGCTACACTGAGGTTATAATTGTAATTTAGACGCCAGACGTGTTTAAAAAAAAAACATTTTACGATGACATTTTATGATAGAGAGGGCTGTCACCAACTGCTATTTGTCCCATAACTGAAAGAAGAACGGTCACGCCCCATACAAAAAAAACCCAGACCCGACAGAAACAAGACATACCTCAGTTTTTTTGTCATGTCTTAATTAGTTAAATTATATATTTTTTATATTCGAAATCTATGTATAACACCAAAATATTACCCTTTGTTTTTGTTCAGGCGTTATACAAAAACTAATACAAAATGCCTATTTATCACCAAAATTGGTAAATGTATGGTACCTAAATGTCTATTACAGCTGCTATGGAATGTATCTAGGTGACCTGGAGATACAGCCGGATTATACAGGGTGGAAACTAATAAAGACATGACAAAAAAACTGAGGTATGTCTCGTTTCTGTCGGGCCAGGGTCACAGATGACCGTTCTTCTTTGAACTATGATCCTACATAAAAGCTATAAAACGTTCCGATGACTTTTGAAAGTGATTACGTGACACTGCCCACAAGTCAATAATAGTGCTGTACCTATTTGTAATCTAAATATGTCAAAATCAACATAATTGGCGTCAGTCGGAACTTGGAACGCAGCCAAGCCAGTTAACTCCCACGAGTTAGTGGCTAAAATTAATTGAAAATGCATGAGCTCTTAACGACGCATCGAGACCCGCACATCAACTACGAACAAAACGACTGCTGCCGGTGTGTTTTTTGTGTTAGCGCTTGTACTTTTATGGAAACTAAATAAAATACAAAGTAACTTTTATGATCTCTAAAAAACGATATTAACTATTTGTACTAGATACTGTCAAATAAACGAGCACACACACACGAGTGTAGTAGTTGGCACTTGGCAGACTATCCTAAAGACTAAATACTTACTAACTAAATAAATCATTAGTTCGCATCGTGTCGAATGAGAAACCGTCGGGAATATTCGATTGCTAAAGCAGGAGAGCCAAAACGAATTTTACACGAGGTTATTGATCCCCCACATATGGCATCTTTACGACATGCTCGTTTCAGCACTACAAATAGTTGATAGGTATTTCTATAAATATCAACTTGAGACAAGTGGGCGGCCCCAAAGTAAATGTACTCCATATTATTTCAATGAAATCGCAGCGAAAATTTACTACTAGTAGTCGTGCGTACTACGTATTAATTACGTCAAGCATAGCAAATAAATTGTTTTAACAACGACAAGTGAACTTGTTACAAATTAATATTTTGTTGCCAACTTGTTTTTTATTTAATTTCATGTAACGGTTTCTTGTACATGATTCATATTTGGATGAGAAGGTGAAAATCTCAGAAACTGGTTGCAAATAAGTACTTTCATATAAACCCCAAGCGGCACTGCTAAAAGATTCACTTAGCGCTGCTTATAAGTAGATTTACAAAGCATACTACGAGAGATGCTTAAGTTTCTACTAGTCAACGCATGGGTGGAGTTAAAATTAACTGTAGTGTCGCACTAAAGCTTGTTGCCTTATATCCTTTTGACGAATTTGCTAGTCAGTTACCAATATTAGCGCAATGAGATTGCGTTTAGCACTTAGAAACTTCGTTTACACCTTGCCATGCGGTTCGTGCTACGCTAATTACCATCAAACAAAGCTCTTGCTTGTGTGGCTTCGGCCTTACCGACGATTTAATTGTAATGAGGGCTATGGTATTCGCGCATTCACCAGTTGGCGCCTCTGGCTATTAAGGTCCTGACACTTCTCTGACGCCAGCGATGTGCAAAATAATGTTTTAAACAATGTCATTTACGGCTGAATTGGCGAAAACTTAACTGATTATACGATTTGGGTTTCCAAAGTAATTTATCAAATAATATACTTGCAAATCTAGAATGAAGAATAATTATGTTGACCAAGCAAATTTTTTGCAATGAGTAATTCAATCGCCGAAAAGTCTGTAGTAATGGTGACTCTACGAGACGCGTAACAAAGTGACCAATCGTATTCTAATAGGTAGAGGCTTTTCAGCGATCACATGTAATGTATGATGATGAATTTAATATTGTTAAAAGCTGCAACATTAATCCTCTCCGTGTATATTAATTTACAAACCAGTGTTTCTCAATAAGTAAGTGAATGTATTTTCTGTTTGGAGAAACAAATGTCTTAAACCGTAAATGTGAGCTCTATTCGTTTATCGGACTCTACATCTTTAAACTGTGGGTTAATGTATATAAAATATAAAAATTAAAGAACATCATTTAATGAACATTCTAATGTAAGTTATGTTGTTATTGACAGTAGAGTCAACGAAAAACGCAAATGAAATTTCATAACAATTTCATAGCATAATATTGTCGTAATAACTTTTTAGGTAGGATATCAAGTAAATAATAATAAATGTGTCACTATCACTAATAATAAATGAACACGAGCAAATTAAATTCGCTCTACACTAAAATGTCTTTGACGCGCCGGTTTTGTAATTAAAAGTGTTTATTTCTAGACTGCACCAATGCGGTTCTAGTGAACTGCTATGAACTAACACAAGTCGCGTTTCGCTGGTCTGTGCGTTTAATTTTAGTACCGAAGGCGCCTAGTTCTAGGCACCAACACATTCTCACATTGTATGGGTACGCTGTGTCAATGTGTGCGCTACCGTGTTTCATTACGAAACGATGAGAGAGTGTGAACATTACACGTTAGTGTTTGCCCACGGATTCAGGTTCGTCAGAAGCGTTAAACCTTTAAGAAAAAAACCTTGAGAACTGATACGAATCCTTAATTTCTCAGACACAGCAAGGCGACATACGATAAGATAAAGATCTAGGGAAAACAACCCAATTACAATGACGACGTAAAAAAATAAAAGGCGATGCTTCAATAACAGATTGATGAAAAATATTTTTGCACTGCCAAATTATTAGCATCACAAAAAATGTTCACGACGTCTGCGACACTGCAATCAACAGTCGGCGACGCACTTCTCCTCCAGTACTTTTCCATCAGAGCCTCCAGCGCATATGTTAGAGACTGTTACTTTTGCACAGCTAAATAAACATACTTTACTGTATATAGAGTAATTTTGGCCGCAATTTTAACTGCACGCTACAAGTGCAACGTTAACTCGTACGCATACTATTCTCAAGTCATATCACACGTGTTATTATTTTCAGTTTACATAATAATAATGTTTGTAATATACTAGCTTCCTCCCGCTGCTTCGTCCGGCTTAATTTTCTTCTGCCATAGTTTATCGCGTGTCGCACTACTTAAACCAAAAGTTACAATAAGCAAGTTTATTTTGACAATAAGAATTTAACATTCACTTATTCAATTATTTCTTATCAAAACGATAGTCATACATTTTCACATTTCCATTTCCATAATTTCACGAATTATGGAATACTTTCATCCCTTATTTCACGTTTTTATTGCGACTAAAGTAGCCTAAAATATACCGGAGGTTTATAGAGATAATAATTATTATTTAGCTGCATAAAAGATCTTTCGCATAAATAAGTATAGCGTGTGTAACTTGCTCTACATTGAATTGTTCGTTATGTTGCTGGCACTACAGGTTCTTTTTTGTCTGCAAGGCTCCACCACCATGGCGCTTCAGTGGATGATTTATTTATACAAGTACCCCAAGACGCAATTTCTCATACGTAATGGTAATCAGCATGTTGGAATTCTTAATAAGCATTCTAGTGGCGCCACATCAGGCCACGTCGTGTGCGTGATCAATGCTGCTCATTAGAGTTAATAAGTTTTGCTACTTTTACTTCGAAGTCGACAAATCGTAAACGATCTCGCGCACAAGCGTGTTTGCTATATATTCGTTTTATTTTTAGTTACACTTATTATATCTGCGGCTATTCTTAAACATCTGCTTTTAGAAAGATATTTATAGCCGGCCTGTACAAAAATAATTCGTAACGCTTCCTTTAACAACGTAGAATCACAATAAAAATACAATTTGTTATATTTCATTGAAAATAAATTGAGAACATTTTGAAACCGAAAAATTCGGATTAGGATGTAGTAACGCACTTTAATTTACAGTAGAGATAGAATACGTACCTAATCGTGCAGTGTTATGCTCGGTGTGGCAATGTATGCTATGCACATCATAATTATATGCAGACGCAAATGCATCCAATAGTTAAACAATTGAATTAGCGTCCACCACGTGTCGTAGTGGCCATAATAAATGATTCAATTAACATCGATATACCTAAAGAAATCTACATAATATATTAGGTATCTATTGTAGTAGGAATTACAAATAAAATAAAAAAGTGGAATCAGTGACATTATACAATTTATGCATAGAAGGACGTCATGGTTACTAGTGCTTTAACTTTTGCTATAAAATGTCCTTTGCGAGCTTTTAAATTTCCATTTTAATACGAGCAAAGGGATGTTGCCTTGATTGACCTTCGTTATGTAACAGAGTGCTACGCCAAGGACGGCCGTTGCCACTGCGCATACTGCAGTAGTTGCTCTACTATGCATTCTCATTATGCTTGTTTTCAGCGATTGTACCGTAGAAAAAGATTCCCTTAGCTATGCAATAAAATCATACACATTCTGAAAAATTTCAGAAGCAGTATATTCCATAAAATATAGCGCGATGATAGCAGATAGATATATCTTTATTTTACGAGTGTCGCTGATCACATTAAACTGTAATTTTATCTCTTCCTTGACCTTAGCTAAATTGTAGTTTTTATATGCTGTACTGGTACTGGTATCATCTTAATTGAAAGGCTCAGGGTTACCCTTATCAAAATGTTAGCCCGCGATAAATTACCAGTTTAGCTACAGTTGCCATTTTTGCTTCAGATATGAAATGGTTTTCTTTCTGTGAACGTTTTTCATAATGTTAAACCCATAAAGCTAGTGCAGTTTAAAACCTAACCTAGGAATTTATTGATTGCCCTAGTTGCGTCACATACATCCTGAAAGTGCCTTCGCTAACGAGGGCATCATACATATTACATTACATGCCGACCGATTATTTGTTTATAATGCCATAACATAGAAGAAAATCGATTCTTTTTTCTATGCAATCAAAAGCGGTATAATAACTTTGATGACAATGACGTAGATTAAGGCAGGACGTAGATAAGTGTTTTATTTTTGGACCGATTATTCTGTTTGCAAACCAAGATTTATCGTAAAGAATTGCCAAAATACTTACGTTGTTAAATATCATCAATCATGATAATATGGTATTTCGCCAAATATTTTAATTCTATTTTATTTATAACCATGGAAAAACATGACTTTTTAAAAGAAAAATGACGCTATCAAATAGTGACGTTTAGTTGTGTAACTAAACAAATGAATATGAAATATTGAAGTGTTGTAACGTAACTCTTATAACTGTGGTATAACTAAAAACCCTCCATGGAAATTTTTAATCGGATATTTATCTCAGTTTGAAACTGATTAGATAAGACACTCCCAGGTGGATAAAAACGCGTTACACATTTGTGTGCAGTCAATATACCTAATTTATAGAGACTGTTAGGTATTTGCAGTTTAAAGTTTCTAAAAGGTTAAAGGGTGTATCTATGAAGAGGCAACTGCATAAATGACCGGTGCCAAATTAAAAGTGATATATTAAATGAAATACTGTCTTGCTACTAAAAGCTTACTATGACTATAGTAAAATAACTGCCTTGTTATGCATAAATTATTAAAATGTAACAAAAAAGTTATGTATTAGTACTGTTATAGGTATGTACAACTGTTTCCATTGTTTAGTGGTAAATGTTTTGTATTTTGTAATTTAATAAATGTGTAATTTTAGGAGGACTCTACATTTTGATTTTAATGAAGACAAATCGCATACCTACAAGTCTATAGCGCAGTTGTTTCGTAGATTAAAAATCTCTTACCGAATGCATTAATTTGAGTATCCAATGGAAGTGTGTTCCACATTACTTTAAAATCTCAATATTTTCGTAGCAGTCTATGAGACAGTAGGTACTTTTAAGGATATACGAATTTTAAGCAAATCAGTCACCACCGGCCTCACGAATATTTTAAGGTAAACAAAGATTACAGAAATTCATATTTTTGTCAGCATTTAAATGCGACAAGCTTTCGACTGCAAGATGTGCTTTTCTTATTACATTCCGCTTACATGAGAACTTTCGAGAACGTCGAGACCCGTCATGCCCGCATGTTCACACTGGTAATATTCCACGGATATTTCTGAAACCATAATGTATGTGTAGGCCTATAAAGTTTACACAACTGCCTCAGTGTGTCAGCAAGGTCATGTGTGGTGAATGCCCCCCGGTTAGACGCATGGTGATAGCCGTTCTAAGGGTTAACTTATTGTGTAAAAAATATTGTATTTTCAAGTGAATACCGCACATGTCTGATGTAATCTAGTTTGAAGCGTTGCAAGCGGCACGCACTGTTTTGACTGAATCAATCGTGACGCATGTGTGACGTCTAGCGAAAGCTCTTTGGGTGTGTGTGGGAGGCGGGGCACGCAGACAGACAGCTTTTGGGATCGCTTCGGGGATTTATGAGGGACGTGACGTGATGCGGTGCACGCGCTCATTGATGTCACAAGCACGCGGGTGGCGCCGACCTTACGGGTTCGATTCGAGCTAGAATGTTCTTCACAGTACAGTTAGTCATAAGGTCACCCTGGATGCCATTTCGTAGCACAGTTGCCAATTTTTATTAAGTGTTACAATTGATGGTTATGTTTAGTTTTAAATATAAAAAAATACATGTTTTTCCTTAAGATTAAAATTCTCGAAAAAAAGGCGTGACCTAATTAATATTCTACAGTATATTATAGTTACAGTGGATTTTGAAAGCAATTAATCGTCTCAAGATATTATGAAGATACTTTGAAAGTGACTCATCTCGGTAGCTACTGTTTGTTTAACACATTTTTGGACACTACATTATCACCTGATAAGAATACGTCATTTAAAAAACACTGTTAGACATAATTATGATTGACGTATTATGAGCGAAAAACATTGGCGGTCATTTACGTCACGCTGACATTATAATGGTGTGACATTTCTAAAACAAAGGCTGTTGTGATGCAAAAACCTGTAGCAACAAATAACCTAGAAATGGGTAAAAGATAGGTATAACACTTGAAGTAGGACGAGAAAAGCTGACACTGAAAATAAATTTTCTTTCCTGTAAACTGTTGTTGCGGGATTTGATATGCTCTCTCTCGACGCAAAAAATCCATCTGACAGTTATTAGCAGAAAAGTTTAGTTAAATAAGATCCACAGGTTACATTTACGCTCTTTGAAGCAATTAAAATACAAGAAAATCAATATTTACGTGTGGTTGGGGTATTGACTTTATCGATTTGTTACCGAGGCCTAAATTTGTGGCTATCGCATTGGAAGGAATTGGCCGAACTTCATGTGACGTGACACGCGTGGCGTGCTCTTTGCTTTCGTGAACATCATCACGTCCCCGTGTCGTGACAAAAAAGGAATTAAATCCAACCGTTAGAGAGACAAACGTTTAGTAACAAGCTTGCTAATAAGAAACAACAAGCTTACCTTGTTATTTTTTGGTAATTTATCTGAATTTGTGGAAGCCTGCATTCATTAGATTGAAAGACTGAAAAATATTACAACATGAGCTGGTGACAAGTGGCTATGGCTAAATGAAAATTTTGAAAGAGTTTCAGTTTCTTCAAAAATTCTTTCTCTTAAGATCAAATAGGGGATTTAACTCTGGTTGTGAGTGAGTGAGTTCCTGCATTGGAGACTAAAAGACCTGATGATGTGATAAAAAGAAACAAGAAGGATTATAAGACTGTAGTGGTCTTTTTGAATAAGGGGATTGGTGACAAAACGGTTGAAGTTATTGCTTTGTTGCCGGCGTCCAATTTGTAGGCGGCCGCATTTCAATCAGGCGCGCGGCACGAGCGCTCATGACGCGCGCGCGACCTGCCTCCGCGGTGACTGTCCCAACGCGTGCACTCAATTACCTATAATCATTTAGAAATGGCCTTTTGATGTATCTGTTACGGCTAAAGGTAGGTGTGAACATAAACTTAAGATTAGCCGGCTAAACTTAAGTTTATCTTCGACGAGGTGTTAATGTTAGTTTCTTCTATCTTTAGCCGGCTAAACTTAAGAGTAACCGCAGGCCCTTGGCTAAAAATGTAGAAGGAAATGGAAAAAGAAACAATGTAATAATGTTTACTATTTTGACACGAAAACTTTATTAAAAAATAATCACTTTCATTTCACATACTTTTATGTACCTATAGGTATTCAAAATTACAATTATTAATAACAAAATATTAATTACTTAAAACAATATCTACCTAATCATTAAAATAATATAATAAGGAACCATTTGGTCATTACAGAATCTTCTGTAGGTATTTAAAATTACAGAATAAAACTTCTTCAGTGTTAATTACTTAAAACAATATCTAGTCACAAAATTGTTAAATAATATGGAGCTATTTGTTGGAACATGATGAACTATAATGGTATTTCGAATTACAAAGAACATTATTTATTCGGCAGCGGCATTTGCGTGTACCAGATTTTGTCTTGCAATGACGTCTTTGAAAATCTTGTCCACCTGATGTTGACTTTTCATTAGCATTAATTCGAATACATTTTTAGCCGTTTCGTTTTGGCTAATGTGCACATTAGCCGGCTAAAGATGGAATATCACGACGCAAACTAACATGTTATCGAACTTTAGCTGCTTCTCGAAGATAAACTTAAGTTTAGCCGGCTAATCTTAAGTTTATGTTCGCACCTATCTTTAGCCGTAACATATCGATACAGTTAAGTTATTATACTTAAAACAAGTAAACAATCAAAAGAAAAGCTTGCATTCGCTTTGAAAGGATTGTTTTTAACGATGCAAAAAAAGTATATGGGACCCTGTTGGGAATTTGAGATGGGACTCCCATGGATTTGAAGATTTGAATGTAGAAATTTATTTATCCAGTTAAAAATAATATGTTTTAAGTTTTAATATAATTTATAATTTAAATTAATTAAATAAAGAAGAACGGTCACGCCCCATACAAAAAAAACCCAGACCCGACAGAAACGAGACATACCTCAGTTTTTTTGTCATGTCTTAATTAGTTAAATTATATATTTTTTATATTCGAAATCTATGTATAACACCAAAATATTACCCTTTGTTTTTGTTCAGGTGTTATACAAAAACTAATACAAAATGCCTATTTATCACCAAAATTGGTAAATGTATGTACCTAAATGTCTATTACAGCTGCTATGGAATGTATCTAGGTGACCTGGAGATGCAGCCGGATTATACAGGGTGGTTATTCATATGGAACGGTAAGTGATCTCACTTGATTATTTCTAAACTATACAAGATATCGAAAAACGAGTTACTGATTCTGAAAGTGCTTCACGAGCTCTTTCAAATGGTACCAATAATAGGTTACAGATTATGGAAGCTGGTAACATTGAATTTTTGGATTTTGTAACTTCATCGTTTCCACCCTGTATAATCCGGATGTATCTCCAGGTCACCTAGATACATTCCATAGCAGCTGTAATAGACATTTAGGTACATACATTTACCAATTTTGGTGATAAATAGGCATTTTGTATTAGTTTTTGTATAACGCCTGAACAAAAACAAAGGGTAATATTTTGGTGTTATACATAGATTTCGAATATAAAAAATATATAATTTAACTAATTAAGACATGACAAAAAAACTGAGGTATGTCTCGTTTCTGTCGGGCCTGGGTCACAGATGACCGTTCTTCTTTAAAAGCATAAATTAAATTTACAAGCATTTTTATCAACTATAAATAGTTGCCTAGAAACAAGAGCTACGTCAAAAAGAATAATTACGAGTATACTGACTGAAAATAGAGCTGTCTTTACAAAAGAAATTAAAATACATAATGTAGAATAGAAAGAACAAAAATAGCACATACTCATGTGATGTGAGGTAATGACGAAAGTTTATATGTGCGGACGAATAACAAAAAATAATAGTAGTGCGACAAATCTAAAAATAAATGGCAATCATGTGACTATATCGAATCTGCGATAGACGAGTTAGAATTTTAAGTTTATTTGCTATGATTGAAAAAAGTGTTTATTCATAGATACGAATTACCTACATCCGTGTGGTAACGGCCTTTGCTTTGTAGTAACTGGAATTTAAATTGCATGTTTGATTTTAGAATCATAAGTCGTTTGGTCACCCTTCCGCGCACCGCAAACCGCAGCGGCCGGAGGCTCGTCTCGCCTTATAATAACAGACTTGTTGTTATGTAAATGATCTGTCCGTCACTCACATTGCCAATCGGTATGAAACGCCTACTGAAGAATTTTGATAAGCATTACAAAATGTTAACAATGCTGACGAAAAACTATTGTAGAGACATTAGATTTATGAAAAATTAATGATTATTCAATCAATTTTAGGAAGTTATAAGTTACAATAAGAAAAACCAAATGGGTATCACATGCAACAGAGACGGTCAAGGCCATAGGAAAAATAATAAATGTAGAGTTGATTCACCCGAGTTATTTTTATCGCGCAAACTTTTTCCATATATAACAATCACTAACATGGGAAATTTTTGCGCAAATTTAGGGTTCAATTTTAAATTCCATGTAATTATTAAATTAATAAATATTAAAAAATACTGAGTTCGGACACAGATATTTTGTACCAGAGTAAGTATGGCAGCCGAATTTTTAAGGCGACTGCAAATTGTATACAGTAATTCAGGTAAGTTGATTGCACTGAAAGTGTGAGTGCACTCACACTAATATGTTTTCACAGACATGAAGCCCAGGTACGGCGCGAGCGGCGCGGGGTCGCGGGGGGGTTGCCGGCGCGCCGCCGGCCTCTACCAACATTGCTATATAAAACACTGCGCTGCCATCTGCAAGTTTCAATAGCGAACTTGAATCTGAACAATTCGTTACCGCGCTGCCAACATTACGTTTGTTGTGCATACTAGTTGAATGTTGTGCACCCTTACAGGTTGTGGCGCGAGCTTTAAACTTCGTTGAATGAGTTATTCAATCATTGTGAACTTTGCAAATCAATTCGTGTTTAAGACTTTACATATCTAAAAACTGTGTCAGACCGCGACTGCAGGCTGGCCGACCATCGCAGTAAAAGTTTACGTTGCGAGTGATGTGTGTTATTCAGCGGTGATTCGCGAACCTGGATTTTAAAGAACTTTTAGATTTAAGGAAAAGATACATCGTATTATTTTATAGACATTATCACTTTGACGTACCCTGACGACGTCTTTGACAGTCCTGAGGTCACTTGAATTCAAGTAACAGCATCAAGATGAGCTTTAATAAGAACAACCCCAATGCAATGGGGAAGATCATGGGATACTTGAAGCAGTTGTCCACGGAAATGGTAAGTTTTATTTTCAAACTTTTCATTTGTTGCATTTTTAACTTTCCGCGCGCATTCTGTTTGCCGGGTGAAAGAAAACGCTTGAGCGTTCTCGAATTTTCTGTTTTGGAAAGCTCTCGACCGTTCTTCGCCACCCGTACGACCCACACCCACCAGAGTGAGGGTGGCAGACGGTCGATTTTATCCGTTGCTTGGCAACGCTATTAGATAGCTAAGTCAATACAAATATTACTGCTGAACTTGGGCTCGTACTGCGTTCTACTGTAAAGTAGTTTTTGTAACCACATAAATGAAACTGAACATTATTGACATAGCATGTTTTCGATTCCATAAGTTGTCGATTCCATAAGTTGTCGACTCCACATATCAATAAGGCACATATCTAAGGGCACATGCTGGTGCTATTTTAACAATAAGTGGTACTTTCGATTTTAATGCATATCGTAAACAAGTGGTAGACGATTGCAGCGGTGTTGAACCGGAGCGGCCTTGCAAGGTCGGCCGTGGAATGCAGGCATTCCGCGATATTTTATTGCACGGGATGTTATTTCCTCCAGTAGGTATCAATGAATAGATTATAAAAATGTCACTAATGAATAATGTAGAGTCGATTACGTTGATTTTTTCAGGAAATAGGAAGTATTTTTATAGTAGGTAATAAGCTACACCACGATAACTTCAGCCAATAATTTTCTAAAAAGTGTATTTTTAAGAGGAAAAAGAGAAGAGTGTTTTAATTAAATCATGTAGAGCCATTCATAATCTTGGACAGTGCCATCTATTGGCCTGAGAAATTAATTCGAAATGTAGAGATGTATTGGTATTTATTGTATGGAATAATATGAATAAATCTATGCAAATTATGTACTTTTCATGACTAAGTAGGTAATAAATATCAGTTTGTTATTAAAAAATTTACATTTAATGTATCGCAGTTTTTTTTAAAGTTGCCTGAAAATGAATGCATACAGTTTTAGCAACGCCCTCTACAGTGAAAAAACTGTTCCATTTGCTTTTTGATACAAGCGCCACTTTGAACGGTGCGATATCGGAACTAGCCATTGGAATTTATTGTCGTTGCTTTTCAATAGGTAGCGTTGTTTACGTACACATTTGTCATTAAAGTTTTAATCACCAGCATTTTTATAGTACCTCAAACTTTTCCCAAATACGACTATCTTGATAAGAATACGTAGATGAACTCATTCATCAATTTTGTCCATGAAATAATGTCCAAAATATAGGTTCTGTTTACCCCACGCCACGATGCTCAAGCATGAGCCATCGATACGAGTAAACAAGGGTTTGGCGCACTAAAGAAGTTTACCTTCTTACTTCTGCTGGTTCGGTTAAAGTAAAACACACAACAATGGCACACACTACACTCGCTTAGACAGACAAATGGTTCAGGCTCTATCAAATGGTGAGTGTTCGGAAAACTTCACTTTGAAAATTGCTCTACATCCATATATCATCGAATTAACTCGTATCAAATTTTATTACTTGGGTAAAAGTATGAAAGTTAAATTGATACTCTCCTATTTGACGTATTTTACCATGAGCCTCTAAGTATATGACGTACTTTTTATGAAGAGTCATTGCTCTGCATAATTAAGAAAAACAATACGCATAAGTTTGTTTTTATTATAAACAAATAATTAATACTTTGTACCTGACCTGATAGACAGACACGTGAGGAGTCTTCTTGAACCCACAGCGGGTTCAAGAAGAAGCCCTCTCACACACGTCATCAAGATAAGAGAAGCAGTTTCATACTTTGTGTTGTGACTATATTTATGTAGGAAAACATTTACAGTGAATAACGAGCATAAATTAATGATCATGTAATAAATCTTACGCTGATTGGCGATAAGACTTGAAGTACCTACCATACATACATTTATTGAATTAAAAATTAATGTCTACAAGCAGAGGTAAAAATACAATACTTTATGAGCCTTGCGAAATTTTGTTATTGTCCTAGTCTCATGCGACTGAGAATTATTAAGGACTTTTTAGTTAATCGTTTCTACATGAAAAGTCAGACACTTTATCTATGATTTATGTCATCCATCCACGTTATTGAATTTTATGTCAACTTATTACAAGAAACATAACTTGAAATTTTGAGTACCAATTATATTAAAACATTCATTCCAAAATAAAATTGCAAGTAATGGAAAGGCGCTTTGGACCAAAATTTATGAGCACGCCAAGATATAACACCTTCCGTAATGAGTCGGAGGTAACTAACATACTAGGTAAATAAATAAGAATTGCAATTTTTCCCTGCTAATGTTTGCTTAAATTACTAATTGATCGAATCAGGCAGACATTGTTTGAGCAGCCAATTGCCAATGGGTGACAACTAAAGAAAATGTTTATACTTGATGTTTTATAAACATCGTTATAGTTGCTGTAGATCGGCCGATAACGCCAAGCATTCGACATGGACAGTGGTGCGGGCGACACTCATTACTCGCACACCGCTTTTCCTAAATAAAACGGTGCAATAATAACGTTGAGGAGTGATAGAAAAGAATTGGCTATTGATCCGATGTGGTGATATGAAGTTTAAGGCGGCAATTGTGTCTAAGCCGGGTCAGGGTGCCCGGCATTCGCATTATCATTAGGTTATCGAAAACATGCTGTGGTCATATGATAGTCAGTAGTAAATAAGATGTGCGACGTACGGTCCTCAGACCAACTGACCCCAGATCCCTTGGGCCACAACGCTTACGCACATAAGATAGCGGACATAATAAATACACCCCTATTCGCATATTATGCCCAGTTCATTATCTAATGTGCCGCGGTGTGAAGCGATTTGTTTAAATTGGTAATTTTGTGCAATTGTTTAAACCTCGCTTGAAAGTGTTGTGTTATTTAGTTAGTTTTCTTGTGTGTGTTTTATAAATTTAAGTATTTTGGTCTTACAGGGAAACGAACAGACCCGACGTGGACAAGGCGACGAAGAGCGTTTGTACCGCACTCGTGGGCCGAAGTACGCGAGGGTCCCATCACGGCCTACGCTTTCTGCGTCAACGACTTGTACATCCCTAGCAACATCGTGTGGTTCCCAGGGAACGCTAGCGCCCAACTACGCAGCTATCCCAGAGAACGTTTCCACCGAGAGTAGCAGCGAGGACGAGCAGGACGCCTTTGAGAAGACCCGACGCCACTTCCAACAGCTCCGGCAAATCAGTTTAGGAAACGAGTTTAAATACAAGATGGAAATGGAAATAAAGAGTGCCAAGGATGAGAATTTGCGAAATTCAGTGCCATTTGTGAAGCAACTCAGCACAGACAGTAGTAAAGCTAAAACTGATTATACCATCAATGGGGACGCTCAGCCATACAGCCCAACCACACAAAAAATCTATCTATGGACTCAGGTTAGTTCAAAGTCTATGATAAAAATCTTTACATTATAATCTTGCTTATTACTGTGAATAGATTGTCTGTCGTTTCATTGCAGTAAAATCAATGTAAATCGATAAGCCATGCAATAAATGGAAAACTACGATTCGATTGATTAACTCGTATCTTGAAATATTGCATCTTTATTACTTTTGGTCAGTAAGAATTGGACATTTGTTATGTTTCTCTATGTGTTAATATCAATAAGAAAGTTGCTACCGTATAATAAAGCAGTAAGTTATTATAGTGTTGATGTGATGGACATAAATTAAGTTGTTATATATAATTTAATAAAGTACGGTAATGTAAACAAACCCAATGTCATGGTAATTAGGAATAGCAGGGGTGCGTAGCTTTTTAATAGTTAGATTACATATTTTTGTGGATAATATAGTTTTCAAAACTATCTGGCAAACCATTAAAATAGATGTTTTATTAAATTTTGTTATAATTTGAATTATTGTATAATGTAGATTTAAATTAAATAACGAGAATAATAATAACATTTCTGCCTCACAATGTGCCCGGTGTATGGCAACAGGCCTACCCCTTTTTCATAGAGACTTAAATACATCGGAATAATAAAATGCAACAACTATGTTTACTAAAATTTATATCCGAATGTTGATGAACCCGTCTGACTTTGACATATTTGAAGAGACAGAATAGATTGTCAATTCGACAGTCGTATCGACCTTTCGTATCGCTGCTTGACCGTACTTTAGCAGATATATTTTGTAGTCATGTAAACATATTTGCTTCGAACACAAACAGAGAAACTGTTTCCTTCATGGACGTAATTTACTTACATACATAAGTAGAGTATGTTTGTTAGCATTGCAAAGGTACATAATAAGGCTGAAACGCTCAGAAAAGCTCATAGCTTTACGGGAAAGGCTTGCGCGAGAACGCAAGACAGTTTAAAAATAGAGACCTAAGCGTAGGCATGAAATACGATGGTCCACATCAGGTCTGTGTCTTTGTACCTGAACAGCAGAAACAAGTGGTTCGTGAAGAATAAAGTATTAAGAAATTACTGACATTGTTACAGATATTGGCCGCATTTGCCGTATCTATGGGATCGTTGATCGTCGGTTTTTCTTCTGGTTATACATCACCGACGTTAACGAAGATGACCGAGGATATGAATCTATCTGAAGAACAAGTAAGTTATTTCTTTGTCAGCGTAAGAAATTTAAATAATGTAGTTTATTGGATTTTGGTCCTCAAATTTTAAATAGTGTCAAATCAATATTCTAGTTCTATTAAAAATACTCTACCTTTGTATTGGATTATTATATGGCAATGCTTTACATTTTGTTAACTATGTGTTTTTTGGTTATTAACAAATGTTTATTTTATTTACAGAGCAGTTGGGTAGGCGGCCTCGTCCCACTAGCAGCCTTGATTGGGAGCATCTGCGGCGGGTCACTGATAGGATGTCTGGGAAGAAGATTAGCCATATCTGCAACTGCGTTACCGTTCTTTATCGGGTGGATGCTGATAGCCAACGCAAACGGCATCATCATGGTCTACGCTGGCCGTGCTCTCATCGGAATTTGCGTAGGAATTGGCTCCCTCGCATTTCCGGTGTACTGCGGCGAAACTCTACAACCAGAAGTAAGAGGAGCTCTGGGATTACTACCAACTGCATTCGGTAATACGGGTATACTCATAGCTTACTTCGTTGGAAACTACCTCGACTGGTCAGGGTTGGCATTTTTTGGAGCTGCATTACCTGTGCCATTCTTCTTACTCATGCTCCTGACCCCAGAAACTCCAAGCTGGTACATGTCTAAAGGGCGAGCGGAGGACGCCCGTAAATCACTTCAATGGTTGAGAGGCAAGAACGTCAATATTGACAAGGAACTGCGCGATCTTTCAAGAGTGCAAGCTGAATCCGATCATATTCGTGGAAACGCTATTGGACAATTATTTACCCGAAGATACATTCCTGCCATAGCCATATCTCTTGGTTTGATGATCTTCCAGCAGTTTAGTGGCATTAATGCAGTTATATTTTACGCTGAAAAAATATTCATGATGTCTGGTAGCAGTATTGACAAAAATTTGTCTAGTATCATCATTGGAATTGTTAACTTTATATCAACCTTTATAGCGACGGGTCTCATTGATCGATTGGGAAGAAAAATATTACTATACATTTCTTCTGTATCTATGATAATCACTTTGGTAACTTTGGGTTCATACTGCTATGTAAAGGATGCAGGAGTCAATGTTGATAACTTCGGTTGGTTGCCGTTAGCGTGCCTTGTGATATACGTTTTGGGATTCTCGATTGGTTTTGGCCCTATTCCTTGGCTCATGTTGGGTGAGATATTGCCATCTAAAATTAGAGGAACTGCTGCATCCTTGGCTACTAGCTTGAATTGGACCTGTGCTTTTATTGTAACAAAAACATTCACAAACATCAGTCTCGCACTTAACATGTACGGAGCTATGTGGCTGTTTACTGTCATATGTTTAATTGGCCTCTTTTTCGTAATATTCTTCGTACCTGAGACCCGAGGCATAAGTTTAGAAGACATTGAAAAGAAACTGACAGGGGGGGCACGTAGAGTTAAAATTGTGAGTAGCAATAAACCAACGCAAAACGGGTGCTAACGTGTTACTCAACGTTAGGAACTTATTTTAAGTGATATAGTATAAATTAAAATGTACATTCCAGAGTGCGATGGCTGCACTTGTGCTGTGCTGATTGATAAGGATATAGAGATTTAAGGAGGTGCAATTAAATAATGCACTGATTGTTCAGTGTATGAAGAAGACTGATTTGGATTGTAGCCATATATTCTCTACTACGTACATGTAAATTATATTAGTTAAACCCATAGTGATAGTTTATCATCAATAGTTCCTTTAGCTGTATATTATTTGTGTAAAAGTGATCCGCACAGCGGTATTTGTCGTAAAAGAAGTTCCTCACAATGATTCTGGGTTTATAAGAATCTCATTTTTTGAATTAGTCAAAATATTATGAATCAGGATCTGAGGACGATAATAGTGATTATGGATTATGTATATCTCTTATACGTAAAAGATTTGTATAACAATCTATTGTGAATAATATTAAAACTGTATATTTAGTTATTTAAAATCTTGAGTTTATCATGCATGACAAATACTTTTAGGTACTTATTTTATGACCAAATAATTATTTTGTAAGTGTCTAATTTGTCATAAACTAATTGATTTAACATTTATGAGAGTTAGAATTTTAACAGAAAGATTTGACGTGTATTTGTATAGCTGTCTCCGTATATTACGGAAACAATATTTATTTTATTTGTTATAATTTTTATTAATATAAAATTTTAAAGTAAATGTTGTGTTTTTGTCAATCCTACCGTATGTACACTTCCACCTAATATATAATTAAGTGTAAATAGGTCAGTGTTCTGTGTTATCTAAAACGCATAACTAACATACGAATGCAATCCTTAATCGATAAACATAATATTAAGCCGAACTTCTAACGTGAATAAAATTGACTAACAATCATTATAAAAGCTGCTGACAAGCATAAAGGATGAATGAATTAAAATAATACACAAATAACTTCGGAAAAACTTTGCTAATTTAAATTTAGAACTTAGACGTTCTGAAAATATAGGTGACCATAATGTTCGGTTCGATAAGTTTTTAAATATTAAAATCAAATTAATTGTAAGTAATAAACTGCTATTGGAATTATCCAAACAAAAGTTGAAATCTTTAGAAGTACCTATGAGCAAATTGTACATCATCCATTCTCTCTCTTGCTGCAGAGGCACTCAGCCGTTAATCAACGAAAAAAATATGTAGGTAACGCTTAGGCTTCAGTTAGATTTATAGGTACTTTTTGTACATACATCATTTATAAGTTTTTAATTATGTATTTTCGCAGGTTTTAATTCGATCATTTATCAACACATACCTACAAAATTGAAACTCTGGACCGACATTGAAGATAATAATACAAAACAGTTATTTCTTACAAATCATTATGCCACCATAGGACCGGCCCATAAAGTAACTAGGTATCTAGAGTCATTGGCAGCACAGACAGAGCGATGAACGCGTAATGCGGGGAATTAATTTACGCACGTACTACGTACTCGCGTCCAATCATTTGCAGGTTCACACTTGACCCTTAAACAACTAGGATTGTACATGAAAAACTGAAAAATCGCTTGACCATTATTCAACTTTGCAATATTAGCAAATGTGCCTTTTTGAGCAAATTCAGAGAAATAATACTAAGGCACCTTGGTAGGAAAGGGTAGGTAGAGTCGTTAACAGTCTGTGTGCAAGTTTGTAAGCTGTTTGTTTTTTGAATAAAACAAAATTAAACAAAAATCAAAATTAAATTTGACCTTTTTATGTGCTTACTGACGCGATGAAATTGGGACTTGTATAAGTAATCCTGAAAAGTATGTAGGCATCTATACTAATATTATAAATGCGAAAGTAACTTTGTCTGTCTGTCTCACGTGTGTGTGTGTGTTTGGCGTGAAAACGCCTAAACCACTGAATCGATTTTGATGAAATTTGGCATAGAGATAGTTGAGTCTCGGGAAAGGACATAGAATAGTTTTTATACCGGTTTTTGAAAGAGGGACGCGCGCGATAATGTTTTTCTGTGACAGACAAAATTCCGCGGGCGGAAAGCTAGTACTACATAACTAATAAAGAATTTCATTTGACAACGGATACAAAATAGCATAAGCATTTATTCCAGACTTTCGTTATGTATTCAGGTAATAGGGGTACTTTTACAGGCATCCTTCAGGTGCTCAACTCAATGCCTATGTAATTAATAATATTAACACTCCAGAAATCTCTTTTATTATATTCATAATATTAATTTCCAGTATCACCCCAGCAAGTAAACATTGCTTTTAATGTTACAGAAGGCGCAAGTAATGTTGAGCGGAATCGGATCAGACACCACAGTTAATGATTAAGATTCCTTTAATTACCTAGTTGAAAATCCTTTTATCACTTGAAAAATAACTCTACAATAATATTAGTATTTGACGTAAATTAGAAGAAGTGTTCCTTGATCAGGTCATTAATTTTAGATACTCGTATAAGTCTTGGAGGTCTACTCTGCGTTCTGGCAGGAAAATTCTAATATGCTGACACCCTGGAGTGTGTGAAATTATTTTCCAGAGTCAAGCGTCAAGGTTAATTAATTAATTAAATCAACAATGACCACTTCATTGTACATACGTTCTTAAGAAGAGGAATCAGCACAATACAACTTTGTTAATCAATTAAATTGCAAAAAACATATGATTCGTGTGTATTCATTAATCTCAATCAATATACCATTAAAAACTTTAAAATATTAGGTAATTTATGTGGCGATTATGACGAACAAAGGTACCTCAAAAAATAATAAAGGTTGAGCAGGTAAGAGAATAAGAGGAACAGCTATAGCAATCAACTACCATGTCTAAGTTTTATTCACATGTACAATAATTATAAAATGAGTTGTGGTTTTTTATTGATATTGAAACTCAAAATTACTTTTAACATAATGTAGAGTACGGCAGGGAAAATATTGGCGACTAGAACAACTGCAATGGCCAATAAAAACATGTCATGACGTAATGTTGCAATAAATGCACGCATGTTTACCTTTTCCAGTGTTTACCCCATGAGATGATGAGAGTACATCTTTCTTGTTTAGCACATAAACTGCACATGTTTCTAACGTGCATCTGTGTACTATTTATTATGTAGTACATGATATTTTTATGAGTTGATTGATAAGTTTTTTGAAAAACAATTGCTGTGAAAAGTTATTACCAATAATTTTATTATAAACTAGCTTTCCGCCCGCGGCTTCGCCCGCGTGGAATTTTGTCTGTCACAGAAAAACAATATCGCGCGCGTATTTGCTCACCGTTTACATTGAAGTAATATTGTAGTACATTATAACTCAATGACCGTTTAGACCTACCCTGGACTACGACAAACATTTTAAAACCAAAAAATAAAACCGACTCCAAAAAACCTACACTAAAAGTAGAAAAATAATTACTAATTACCTACTTATTTATTAGGACGAATTATTAATATTTATGTAGGTATACCATGATTGATACTTCTGGAGTCGGTGCCAAGATTATGAAACATGTAAAGTTTGCCTGCACCGACTCCAAAAGTATCAATCATGGTATACCTACATAAATATTAATAATTCGTCCTAATAAATAAGTAGGTAATTAGTAATTATTTTTCTACTTTTAGTGTAGGTTTTTTGGAGTCGGTTTTATTTTTCAACCGACTTCAAAAAAAGGAGGAGGTTCTCAATTCGACCCGTATGTTTTTTTTTTTTATGTTTGTTACGCGATAACTCCGCCAATTATGAACCGATTTGAACAAATCTTTTTTCGGCGTATAAGTAATACCTCAAGGGTGGTCCCATTTAAATTTAATAATAAAAAAAACAACCCCCAAGGGTGGAAAATTGGGGGATGAACTTTTTTATACGCAATTTCTCCGCCGATTATAAACCAATTTGAACGATTATTTTTTTGTTGAATAGGTATTATCAAAAGGGTGGTTTCATGCGAATTTGAAGAAAATATTTCACTCCCAAGGGTGAAAAATTGGGGATGAACTTTTTTATACGCAATATCTCCGCCGATTATGAACCAATTTGAACGATTATTTTTTTGTTGAATAGGTATTATCAAAAGGGTGGTTTTATGCGAATTTGAAGAAAAACTGGTCATGGTAGGTACAACTCCTTAATGCTTAGGAGTTGTAGGATAAATCTTTAAATATTGTAAGTACAAATAGACCAACAGTTGTATTCTTTCATGTTTTTAAGGTGGGCTGACGGTTTAAGGTCTTTTTAGGTTTCCTATGGTCTCAATGTACTGCCTACCTTCAGTGGTAACATCAAGGTAATAAATAGTTAACTAAAAAGCAAGAAATAAGTAAAATTTTATAAAAACAAAAAACCTACACTAAAAAGTAGAAAAATAATTACTAATTACCTACTTATTTATTAGGACGAATTATTAATATTTATGTAGCTATACCATGATTGATACTTTTGGAGTCGGTGCAGGCAAACTTTACATGTTTCATAATCTTGGCACCGACTCCAGAAGTATCAATCATGGTATACCTACATAAATATTAATAATTCGTCCTAATAAATAAGTAGGTAATTAGTAATTATTTTTCTACTTTTTAGTGTAGGTTTTTTGTTTTTATAAAATTTTACTTATTTCTTGCTTTTTAGTTAACTATTTATTACCTTAATGTTACCACTGAAGGTAGGCAGTACATTGAGACCATATTCTTAATGTCTAGTGTAAAATAATATTCCCTACAAAATACAGGTTACCATATAGGAAACCTTAAACCGTCAGCCCACCTTAAAAACATGAAAGAATACAACTGTTGGTCTATTTGTACTTATAATATTTAAAGAATTATCCTACAACTCCTAAGCATTAAGGAGTTGTACCTACCATGACCAGTTTTTCTTCAAATTCGCATGAAACCACCCTTTTGATAATACCTATTCAACAAAAAAATAATCGTTCAAATTGGTTCATAATCGGCGGAGATATTGCGTATAAAAAAGTTCATCCCCAATTTTCCACCCTTGGGGGTGAAATATTTTCTTCAAATTCGCATGAAACCACTCTTTTGATAATACCTATTCAACGAAAAATTTACGTTCAAATTGGTTTATAATCGGCGGAGATATTGCGTATAAAAAAGTTCATCCCCAATTTTCCACCCTTGGGGGTTGTTTTTTTTATTATTAAATTTAAATGGGACCACCCTTGAGGTATTACCTATACGCTGAAAAAAGATTTGTTCAAATCGGTTCATAATTGGCGGAGTTATCGCGTAACAAACAGAAAAAAAAAACATACGGGTCGAATTGAGAACCTCCTCCTTTTTTGAAGTCGGTTGAAAATCAGCTCAATCGGCCCAGCCGTTCTCGAGTTTTAATCAGACTAACGAACATCAATTCATTTTTATTTATATAGATAAGTCATGTTTACATAAGGAAGACAGCGAGATTTCCCATATTAATAAGTTACATCACGTATTTTTTTCAGGATATTAAATGAGTATGTAGTGCATTAGTTAGCGACTATCGCGAATTTCGCACTGCTTGAAATGTTACGATTACGTTTGATTCAGTAGATTTTTTGTAAGGATTTTGAAGATACGAGTACGGCTACCCGATATAAAAAAATTGAACCCGGACTTTTATAGGACCTGCGAATGAAGAATCCATTACCTTGGACATGTTATGCAACATATTTCAAGTTTTTCCCCACTCTATCGGCGTCATTCAAATTTTAAAATTTGCAAATTGGCGTGAATGTAATCGATTGTAATTATTGTTGTTCATCTTTGTCATTTTTTGCATAGCAATTTAAACGTTTGACGTGATAACATAAAAAGGTTTTTTAATTTGACCGGTTATATGCAGATAGTTCATCGTATCTTCGCATAAAAGAAACAAAATCATGGTTTTCACTGGCCAATTCAAAGACATTGTTTTGAATCACACAGCCTCGAGAGCCAATCAGTTTTGTCAATCAATTTGTGTCCATATATATCGCGGCAAGCATAGCGAGGGACACGCATTTCTTCGTTAGCGTATATCGCGAACACTTACTGTGTTACATTATTTATTAGATATTTAAAAATCTAACTGTGCAGTGAGATAGTGTATGAACTGTGACATAAAAATACACCATCATGAAGATTTTAATGAGAGCGGATACTCATTATAGTATAGGAGTGAGAAGCACCGAATTTGAAAAGCCCAAATATACTTTTTCACAGGTGGGATATTAAAATTCAGTTTTTTAATTCATGATACGAATGATTTCGTAAGTCGTAACGTAATAATTTCAGGCACTAGGTACTTAATAAAAAGGAATAATTAGAGTGTGGGAATGGTCAATTGATGCCAATTAATAAGCTACGAATTACAAGATCGCAACGACATTTTCATGTGCATACATTTCCTAACCGTGAAACTTTTAAATTCAAATATAATTTAGGCGGACTATCAAAATGTATTCAATCATATAATAAATGAATTATAATCTTCTCGAAAAATCTATTAACAACAAAGAACTCACGTGTATACAAGTTTTGTTCATGCATTTTACTTTTTGCACGGCTATTAATAATGTGCGTTAGACGTAATAACTTAAGAATCATATAATCACCTAATTTCAAGGCCTAGTTTTTAATCATTCAGGAGATCACTTTTAACGAAAGAATAAAATAAATTGACTTTAACTAATGTTTAACAAAAGCTACCAAACTTGCTTTGTACATAAATATTTTCAGGCGTTTGAAAAATTACCTCTAATAGACATAAAAAGCTACAAATTAGTTAATTGTCAGATTTTTATAGTCCACAAATTGATACAGGCATAATCAGCTCATAGAGCTGTATTATTTAAAAAAAAAGGTTAACAGGCTATTAGGAAATCTTAATAGACACAAAACAAAACCAAAACATACATCTTAGAACCCTGCGCGTCATGCACGTGATGCGGTAGGGACTCAATCAGTGCTGGTGATTGCGCAAATTGATCGTGGGCGGGCGCCGCACACCTCTCCGTGAATAACGTCACACGCGGCGAACGGAGCAATTACATTACTCGTCTTATTATTTCGCAGAGCAATCTAACAAATATTATGCAACGTTTAGGACTTTGCGATCCTATTCACCATCTGAAAAACAATTCGATTAAAATGGTATCACTCTACATTTTAGGTATTGGCGGCTGTAGCAGTATCGATGGGCTCCATGATAATAGGATTTTCAGCAGCTTACACTTCCCCTGCTCTGGTAACAATGGAAAACAGTACGACTATTTCCATCACTAAAGAACAGGTGAGACTTATACTTATTTATTGAATTCAATTCACAAGATTAGAAATTATGTACTTTTAATTTTTTTTAATAACTTTTAGATGAAATAAAAGTAACTCATGTGGTTATTATAAGAAGTATAGTTACCCTGAAATGTGCTGTACCTACTTTATCTGAACCATATTTCAGAGGCTTCATTCCGATAAGAAATATTTTTCTTGCGACGCTGAGCGCTACGTCTTTATAATTAGATGCTAAGTACATTTATGAAACACTAGCTTTCCGCCCGCGGCTTCGCCCGCGTGGAATTTTGTCTGTCACAGAAAAACTTTATCGCGCGCGTCCCTGTTTCAAAAACCGGGATAAAAACTATCCTATGTTCTTTCCCGGGACTCAAACTATCTCTATGCCAAATTTCATCAAAATCGGTTGCGAGGTTTAAGCGGGAAAGCGTAACAGACAGACAGAGTTACTTTCGCATTTATAATATTATAGTTGGGATTAAGGGTTTGTAATGTACGATACTTAAGATTTGCAATACCCTTACAGGGTCATAAGTTGAGACTTTTAGTTTAAGATCACCACCTAAGTACACTTATGAAGCAATAAATGATTACGATTATGATTAAGGGTTAATTAATAACTAAAGATTACTTTTCCTTTAACAGGCTAGCTGGGTGGGCAGTTTGATGCCACTAGCTGCACTTGCAGGCGGTGTTGTGGGAGGACCTCTCGTGGACTACATTGGAAGGCGAAGAACGATTATATGCACCGCGCCCCCTTTCTTTGTTGGATGGATCCTTATAGCAACGGCGAAGACTGTACACCTAGTGCTAACAGGCCGTGTTATATGCGGACTGTGTGTCGGAATCGGATCACTGGCATTCCCCGTTTATCTCGGAGAAGCGATCCAACCAGAAGTCAGAGGCACCTTAGGGCTATTCCCAACTGCCATAGGAAATATTGGCATATTAATCTGTTATCTCGCAGGAATGTTCCTCGATTGGTCAGAGCTAGCTTATTTAGGAGCCTCTTTGCCCATACCTTTCTTTATTCTAATGCTAATGATTCCTGAAACTCCCCAATGGTATTTATCTCGCGGCCGTAATGATGAAGCGCGAAAAGCCCTACAGTGGCTCCGTGGAAAAAATGCGAAAATAGACAATGAATTGCGTGATATCGCCCTTTCAAACGCTGAAGTAGAAACTAATGACTCAAATATAAGAGAGCTATTTAGCCGTAAGTACACAAGGTCTATATTAATTTCTTTGGGCCTGATGACGTTTCAGCAATTATCAGGTATTAATGCAGTTATATTTTACACTGTATCAATATTCAAAATGTCTGGTAGTTCAGTAGACGGAAATTTATCGACTATCATAGTAGGGACTGTTAATTTTATATCCACATTCATCGCGACAGCACTCATTGATAGGGCCGGTCGTAAAGTTCTCCTATACATTTCATCCGTCACAATGACCATAACATTAATTGTGTTGGGTACGTTCTTTTATGTACAAATCGATTTAAAAATGGATGTGTCTTCGTTAGGCTGGTTACCATTGACGTGCCTTATGATTTATTTATTAGGGTTTTCGTTAGCTTTTGGCCCTATTCCCTGGTTAATGATGGGAGAAATATTGCCAGCAAAAATAAGGGGAGCCGCCGCTTCTATATGCACAGCATTTAACTGGTTATGTACATTTACGGTTACAAAAACATTTCTAAATATAATAGATGGTATTGGGCCAGCAGGAACGTTTTGGCTATTTGGATGTATTACTTTCGTGGGTTTGTTTTTCGTGGTAGTATTTGTACCCGAAACTAGAGGCAAGAGTTTGGAACAAATTGAGAATAAATTAACAGGCAGATCTACCGCTAGAACTCGTAGGATGAGCTCAATAGCAAATATAAAACCACTGCCAAATGGTTGCTGATTTATGTTATTACAAATTATTTTATAGTAATGCTGTAATTTTTCTAACTGATTAATTATCCAAGTATCACCGCTTAACTAAAATTGCTAATGCAAGAAACACGATATTTTGATCACAGCCAGCTCTTTTTATTAGAGTTAAAGATATTTATTGAGATAGGGTTTTGGAAAATAATATTCCTACACTAATGTCGTATTTTAAGAAATGTATAAAAATAGATAGATAAGAAATGTTATAGATAAACTTAAAGCCATACTTATTACTTGAATATTTTAATTGACTAATCAAAATAAGAATTAATCTTAATGTATTACACTTAAGTGAAAGAATTAATTATTATTTGTAAGTAAATTAACATAAGATAAGAAAGTGTAATTAAAACATAACTTATTTTTTAGTTATTTTGAATAATAGAATATTATTTGTTATTTTTTTATAAAATGTAAGGTAGACAGTGCACTGTCTTATAGTCCTTATACTAGTGAAAAAAAAATCTATAGACAAAAGAATTAGTTGTTAGACTGAATATTTTTTAAAATGTTATCTATAGACTATAATAATATAACTATTTTAATAATTTTGTACTTAGAAGGGTGTCCAAATTGTTATGAGTATTTAATGTTTGTCACTTTAATTAATTTATTGTTAATTATAGTTGTCAATTTGGTCAATATTGACCAAAAAAATAATCAATTAATGATATTACAATTGCATTTTAAATCTGTGGTCTGGTACCCATAGTTACAAGCTTTGCTTAGATTGGGACTGGATGGCGCAGTATATAATGTTAAGGAATATTTTTATTTTATTATATTAAACCTTGAAGTGAATTTGTTATCTAGAAAATAACAAACCTCTTTTTTTGGAAATCAAATACTTTATTGAAAAGTGAAAACTTAGCATTTCAAGATTTAGATGGAGTAATGAGGATACATACCTGCAAAATTGCCTACAGAAAAATGTTGTTAACATTTTACTCAATTTTACCGTGGAATCTTAAACTTATATTTAGTAGCATATGTGACAAAAAAATCAATTTGAGCTTGTTAAGTGTTGATTGTCATACTATTATTATGTCCATTCTGCCCACCCTACAGAAATCTCAATTTAAAGTTAAGATCTATGTCTTAGTTATTAAATGTAAAATAAAAAAGATAATAATAATATGTATGTGTATTATTTTAAGTGAACTAAGTACAAACAAAATTTTTTCATCAATACATAGTTTGTTGAGGGTGAAAGTGAAAAAAAGGTTAAAAAGTTTTAAAAATTACTGTCTTTTTTAGGTTAGAAAAAC
This sequence comes from Ostrinia nubilalis, assembly GCF_963855985.1. NCBI lineage: Eukaryota > Metazoa > Arthropoda > Insecta > Lepidoptera > Crambidae > Ostrinia > Ostrinia nubilalis. Next base: position 9,169,678 of record NC_087088.1, on the reverse strand, counting down.
AACTACCAGAATTTTTTATGGAAAATTAACAATAGAATGTATGCAAAATTGAAATGTTATCACCCAACAATGCATTATCAGTAATTTTTTCTGTAAAATTTAACTTATTACCTATAAACAAATAAAGTTTTATGGTTATGAATATAGGTATATGACGCTACAGCGTTCAGTCAGATAAATTTGCAACTACAAAAGAATATTATTTAATGATGAAATTACTCCAAAGAAGTGGTTGAACTGACAGACCTAATGATGAAGGTAGGCCACGGACCCACAAAGTATTTCTGTTTTTAGCGAAAAACGTATCGGTGTGAATTAAAGTAAGTATGCTTTAGTTAGTTAACGGTCGAGAAAATATTCTGGTAAACTTACCCATTACTTGGACGCGACAAATTGCACAAGTATCGCATTCTACATCCCAGCTCCACATTGCAACAGCATTCCATTTCTTGAGAGTAAACATCTTATCAGATTTTTGTCCATCATTATCACCACGGTCTAGGGCATCGCAATCTTCACCAGACATTTTAAATGATAAAATGTATTATTAAATTTTAATTAAAAAAGAAGAAAACAACAAGAATTAAGTTTATTTACTTATTTTGACGTTCGACTGACACTGACAGCAAAATGTTAAATGACGTTAATGACAGATAACCACAGACAACTTTTTTATCTATTTGGTTTTTACGACTGTGGGATCTAGTTCTTTGAGCCTTGCCACAAAGTGTTTCTAATGGTGCTCCGCTTTTTTTGCCTATGGAATATGTATTTAGTAATGTTTGAACAGTTGAACAGCTTCAAGTGATTTCTTGGCGGGAAAGTGAAGCGTCGTGTATAAAGTTTTATTTTCAAGTTTCTGTCAGGTTTCAAATAATGAATAAACTCTGGCTAATATGTGCAAACTGCACGAAGCCATAAAAAAAAAAACAAAAGTTGCATGATCTCCATTCAATGGCGCGTCTAGGAACGAAGAAAATAACTGGAATTTTCGATTTTCTTCCGAGTTGATATGGCATTTATGCAAGTGATCAATAAAAATATCGAAGTCTTTTGAATTATTTATTGGTAAAAAAATATTGTATTTATCAATGAATTAACTTATTTCAGTAACATTTTGTTGCGGTGGTATAAAAGCAGTACCCTGTGACATGTCTCAACATTTTTTTAACTTATTTATCGTCTTCAGCTTAAGAATAGTAAATAAATATTACACAACTTTACTACAAAAATAATTATCGGTCTAAATGGGTTAATTTAATTACATCGATCGATGGCATCGGTTATACTCGTAATAAAAAGTAAGTAAATATTTGTCATCCTAAAGGCAAATTTTAATCTAGATCTATTAACTAAAAAAACTTATTACAGTGTTTTTCGATGTAAACTATAGGCTTCTGACTATATTTAGGATTAATCCAAACAAAACGAAAAATACACTGGATAAAAGGTTGGTTGCGTTACTGAAGCAACCCAGTCCATCCACCTCGATTTGATACCGGATGCTGTTTGGGAATCGGCAAACATTTACATCTGAAAAGAAAATAGTATTGTACATACTAACCACACAAGTACAACCACCAATAAGGTAGGTTAAGTGTTTTTAATTAAGTGTTAACCTTAAGGTTTTGGCCTTTATACACCGTTTTAGCTACTTTATCTTTTAAAGAAAGTATGTAAATATGTAATGAGCTAAAAACTATTAAAAGTAAGAAGTACTTAGTTAATAATAATAAATAATTAATTATACACTTTTTATACATACCTGTGCAGGTAGCTGTAGTAGTTTCCCCAACTGCGTTGGCTTGTACAGAGAAGTAGAGCGGCGGACAAGCGCCTATGGTCGAAAAACCATTACATGCGTTCTGTAGACTCATATCCACGTTGGTGGCTGTTACAACGTTCTGGCAAGTAATTGCACTGGCGTCAGGTTCTAATGTTGAATTTTGTCTGGAAAAGTCGTTCGAATTTTACTACTTAGGTACGTACGGTACACCCAAGTCCTGCTCTCTACGAGTAGGTACACGACGTCTTATTATTCGACCGTAGAACTTTAATAATGGAGATTAAGGTAGAACTTTCATCTTCAAATGTCATATTTTTTAGATAACATTATCATTCAGATTAAGTATTTGACTCTTTCAGGCTCAAGTCTTGCAACTTTATTACTTTACGTGTATGTTTCAATTAAAACAAAACTGCATTCTACTTTTATATTTTTTCTATGATTAAAGCACTTTGTAAATTAAGTTTCTTACCTTGGTAAAATAACAGAACGTGAGTGGCACACAGTAAGACTGCCTTGTACAACTCCAGCTGTGCCGAAAGAAACGCGAACTCTTGCGTTGTCATTATTAAGGTAGAAGTAATTTGGGCTGACTCTGTAAAAGTTGATAAAGCCGGCTTCCACAGAATCGTCAAACTGTCTCACACCCGAAGATCCTGCCGCAAAATTGGCTCCACAAAGAGGGTTTACAACTCTTCTCCCCGCTGTAAAAATAATGACATAATATAACTACTTAACTAAGTACAAAATAGAAATTAAGCATCTGTATTTAACCCACACTAACTTAGAAGTTTGTAAGTTGGCCTTTATTTGGCCTAAATATCAGGATGAAACTTATTTTGCTTGCTTACAGGCTAAGCTTTATAAAGCCAAAAATTACTAGTCTCATAATAAAATGTAAACACACTTACTCATTTGAATAGTAGACAACACTTGGGACATAGTAGTGTCAACTTGGGTGCCAGTTGATGTGAGGGTTAGAGTTATTACATCGTTTTGGGGGTCACGGACCAAATTAGATAGATTTTCTACTTGATTTGAAGAAGTTCCAAAAACAAGCCTTGTATCTGAAATAAATTAAAGCTTAGTATCGTCTCCTTGAAAAGTTAAGTAAAGTAGGTAATTCATTGTTACAGAATGTAGGTATTGAACGAGTTAATAAGTGCGGTTACCTGGGACGCCTTCTCTAAGTAAACGAGCCTGTTCCCAAACATTGTCGTTATTTTGAATAGTGCCGGAGTTAAGTAAATACAATAACACCGAAGAGTTTCCACCAACGAAGTTAGAACTACTTTCATTGCGAAGAGTGTCCAACAATAGTTGGCGTATATTTGGCAGACTGGTTTCCAGATTCACACCAGTAGGAACTGAAACAAAATTTAAGAAGGTTCAAAGTAGGTACCAGCCTAATTTAGAAGTAATATTGATGTATGAGTGATAAATAATATGGTTTAGGAAAACCCGTGAACTGTTTGAACTTACAGCTCTGATGAGTAGTCGCATTGTATAATAAATGGAATTCTGACTGCGACAATGTTTGGTTTATAAGAACACGTCCATCAGCTGCACTGAGCAATGTTACACTTGATCCATATTTGTTCACTTCGATGGCTTCCAGTAGGTATGAGATAGCAGGATATATAGTATTGTACGGCCAAGATGAGTCAAGAACGATGTATAAGTTGGTTCTTAGTCGGAAATCTGGAGATGTAGCCTCAGTGATGATGCAGTTTAGATCGTTCATAGTATTTGCTGTAAATAAAATATGAGTTGATAAAGTAACACAGAAACACACTTTACGTAAAGGTTGGATTAGTTACATAAGTATTTAAATCAAATTAATTTCTAACTCACAAGTGTAGGTTTGATAGTTTGTGATAGCACTCTGTACAAGGCCTTCGAGGCCGCCAGTTAAAGTTCCTTCCAGGGGCATGATCGAATCTAAAGCGGCCGTAAATGCTCTTGTCTCGCTTGCTAAGGCATCATTATTGATGTGAGTGAGACTTAGATTCCGGCGGTTACAGGCTCTTAAGTTTGTATTGAAAAACCCGTTCTGAAAAGAGGAATAAGACGTAATTGTTACTTTTTGATGTTGAGGAAAAACCTTCATATATCTGATCATGATGTTATTTATTAGCTTTCATCAAGTAGATGAGACCGTGTAATCAGCTACTGTAGAATGCGGAGAAGTAACAATATTGAATTATGTAAAAAATCTATTTGACGGTAGCTTACCCTGGGTGCAAAGTACATATCAAGCAACTGTGACAATCTCAAGGAACTGTAAATTCTCAGACCTTCAGCTGAACTGTTTCCTAGAACAAAACCGTCTATGCCGCCACGAATCTCGGGGTCTGTCATTTCAACATTCGAGCGTTCACTCAGCATAAAGAATCTTTGTGCTTGAGTGCTGTTCCAATGGCCGGCAGTGCCAACAGAGATTATCTGGCTTCCCCGTGTCCCCTGAATCAAGACAGCTTCAGCTAAATCACCTGGAAAATATTTCTACATTAGTCATAATCTAGAAGTTAGTAGTTTTTAAACAAAGAAATAACGGACAGGAACTAATCAGACTTAGTACTTTCTGGATATTTCATTTGTTTATTTACACAGTTCAAGTATGCGTAGCGAATTCGAAGTAGTGCGTTATTAATTACAATCTGAGAAGTTATGTATGTTATCCTACTACGTAGGTATAGGTAATAGAGTACATTGAATTTTATAAAGTAGGTAGGTACTTTAATTTAAAACATACCTGACAGTGTAGCTGGAAAAATTGAAGTAAGAGTTGTTTGGACATTTTGGTAGTTTAGTGTGGAGCCCCTGATAAGTTCCGTAATAGGGACTTGTTGTGATTCAGTGCCCGCGGCAATTCCCGCTATCAGGTTGCCCACGGAGACATCGCCCCATTTGGTCTTGACTACACCGGTCAGGATAGGACAAGCACTGTCACCCATTAACTGGCGAGCTCTTTTGGGTCCGAAAGACCCTGTGGACTCCACATCGTCATTGGGATTATACTGACGCATCTGACCATTTCTTCCTCTGCTGAAAATATGTTTTAGAAAATTCTTATCGTATCATAAAAACATTTCCTAATATTAAAATGTCTTCTTGAAATTTTAACAAGGCCTTATCGTGGAAACAATTAACTTACAGCTTAGACACATCAAGTAATTCGACATCGTCTTTAACTGACCGAACTGAGCGTGAAGTTCTCAATGCTCGATATTGGGAGAGCTGGCCGCAGCTGCTTTCGTCACCACGCAGTCGAGCGTCGACAGTGGTAGACAGCATGTGGTGAAGAGCACACTATAAACCAGTAAATAAAACACTTTTTTAAATTCTATTTACAGTCGCCGCCACTTCAAGTTTTGCTTAATTTTTTGCACAAATTATACGATTGGCGGATTGTAGACCACTGCTTAAAAACTTAAGACATCACACCTTTAGTGGGGCAGAAAGAGTGTTATTAGGCAATGCCTGCAGATTGCTAGGGATCATCCTCAGCAGCAACCGGTGTCGGTGGAAGGAGTGGAACGTTGGAGAGAAAGGCAACACATTTGCGGACGCAACGCCGTCTCTGCTGTGGTACTCGATACCATCTTGCCGGTATCTGAAATACAGAGTTCGCTAACGTTAGTATGGTAACGAAAGTTCACGACTTATGTGAGGAAAGTTTTTTTTTTAATTTGTGGATGTTTTGTGGAGTTTGGAAAGTCTCTTTCTTCAATGTACAATCAAAGCTTCATCTGCATTAGAGCACAAGTTTTAAGGTATGCAACGCTTGCTAAAACAATGTTAACAATACTAGTGCCCTATGTTCGAGGCTTTTGAGAAAAAGAAATAAAGCAGTTATTACGTGTGTAGCAGCAAAGCGGCCATCGTCCTCATATCAACGTTGACATTAGGATTGTCTTCAATCTGGCGGATGATGTCAATGAGGGTCTGTATCGTGGTTGGAGGTAGGTTGTTCCGGTTCAGCAGCCACGGGTTTGTGTAGCATTCGCGCAGATCTGGCGCCACGCTAGTCTGTCCCGTCGACTGCGCGTGCGCACCGGTAGCGATGGCTACCAACAGCAATGCCGGAACCCAAGGCATCGTGTATCTGTGCAACGGAAAAGCATTTATTTAGAACTTAATTTTTTAAAAAAGTTTTTTTTTAAGGTTTAGTCGTGTAGAACCACTCATATGGGTTCTATCTGTCACGGAAAGAAACGACTCTACCAAGAGTTGCACAAATCCTGGTTGCCGATTATGAAATAATTCAATAAATAAATTCAATGAATGATAGTTACACTCCATAAACAATGAACGAATTCTGCACATTTGGTGTGCATGAGACCAACAGGCGGCTACCGTTTGCTTATAAATCGGAAGTAGCGTAAACTTTTCATTTTCAAAATTTATGAAGTTATCACTACCTTTTGCACGTCAACACTTTGTAAAAAATATTAAATAATCAAACCTGTTGTTTCTGCAATGTCCTAGATAGGTTAAACTAGGATAAAAATGAGACGATAACAGCGATAAGAATGTCGATGACGAGACCTTTATGGCATTCGTGATTAATTGATTTTATCGGCAACTGGGAGCGGCTGAATACTGAAAACTTCTCTATACATTGTTAAAAGAGTAATTTTGGATACCTACCTACTGAAAATTTACATCCGGTTTGTGTTTGTGGAAGTTGAATCACTTTCTAAAAATTATTAGTTATCTGAAGTTTACGTTATCTTGTATGGCTTATTCAAGGATAGCAATCACCTATCAAGAAAAGGTACATACGATAGGTACCTGCATTCAGAGGAGATCAGACAACTAGGTAGTTTGTAATTAACTACATCATGTGAGAGTAAATTCACTGCATTAAGAGGCATTAAGTAAGTATTATAGTTTTCAAAGTAGTAAAGTCGTTCCTCTAAGTCCGTTAGAAATAGCCACAAATAATAAATAATACCTACAATCAACTAGGTAGGTATTCCACAATAATATATTGAGGCTTAGAATAATCGTATGGCATTAAGCTCGCCTTTTTGTACAGAACATTGTTGTGTGTGCAATAAAGTCTTTAAATAAAAAATAAATAAATAAATAAATAACACGTTAAACTCTCCACCTACATACTTTGTATGGGCGCAAATAGGTTCCCCCAATCCAATCTTATCAGCCTTTGAATATGAATTGGAAGTAGACTGTTGCCCAATTTATTGTGTTTACTTGCTCTACTTTCGATATTATTCATGTCGGTATACAGGGTGGCCAAAACACTGAGGTCTAAAAGAAAAATTTAGATTCCTTACATCAAGGTGTACCTAAATCACCCCCATGTATATAATACGATTGTGCTTAGTTTAGGAGATAGAGTTAATTTTGTGATATTTTAAAATTTTATGACCTAGTAGGCTTTAAACATTTTTATCTTTTTTTTGGGTTGACTTTTTCCAGATTTCTTTTTTTCGACAGATTTGTTATTAATTGCAGATGTTTGAAAAAAAAATCATCTTCCTATCTTTGATTCAAGATACAAAAGTTTTGCTAGAAACATAATAAGTATGCTTTTATCAGAACACTATCAAATTTTCAACTTAAAAGTTTAAGTAAAAAAAAGAACTTCCATAGGTCCAAAACCATTTTAAAAACTGCGCCGTTTCCTGAACATTCATAATAATACAAAAAAACATGTACTTAATGGGCCACTATTTCCTGTAATCGGTCCACTAAAGTGGTAAGTCGGAGATTCCGTTACATGTTTTTGACTTTCTTAGAGTGAATTAATATTGGGAATCCTCTAAGTTTACATTACGTAGAACAGATTTAGAGCAGTAACTGGACAGAACATGTTTTTATTCTCAACGAGGAAGCTCTTGCCCTTCATCACACCTGGTGGAAACTGATGATTAGGCTGAAGGTGGAAGGGAACATCAACTACAGAGGAACTATGGCTTCCTACCTCCAAATGCCGGAATACAGTAATGCTATTAACATTATTGTTATAGTGACAGACTTAGGAAAATAGAGTTGCAGGCCAGGCAGACTTAGATCAAACCCTACCACCAACCAAACCGAGCAGAAAATTTCACCTCCACTGGGAATCAAACCCGGGACCTCTGAAGCTTACCTCTTACCACTTGAAGACAGAGGCATTTGTTACATTTTACTATTACCCTTGAAATACCTACTACAGTGAGAAGAAGAAGGAGGGATATTTGGTTTATGTTCTTTAAAACTTACTTAAAATAACAATGTGTTCCGGAATTTGGAGGTAGATAGTTCCTTTGTAGTTGAAGTTCCCTTCCACCTTCAGCCTAATCATCAGTTTCCACCAGGTGTGATGAAGGGCAAGAGCTTCCTCGTTGAGAATAAAAACATGTTCTGTCCAGTTACTGCTCTAAATCTGTTCTACGTAATGTAAACTTAGAGGATTCCCAATATTAATTCACTCTAAGAAAGTCAAAAACATGTAACGGAATCTCCGACTTACCACTTTAGTGGACCGATTACAGGAAATAGTGGCCCATTAAGTACATGTTTTTTTATATTATTATGAATGTTCAGGAAACGGCGCAGTTTTTAAAATGGTTTTGGACCTATGGAAGTTCTTTTTTTTACTTAAACTTTTAAGTTGAAAATTTGATAGTGTTCTGATAAAAGCATAATTTTTATGTTTCTAGCAAAACTTTTGTATCTTGAATCAAAGATAGGAAGGTGGTTATTTTTTTCAAACATCTGCAATTAATAACAAATCTGTCGAAAAAAAGAAATTTGAGAAAAGTCACCCCGAAAAAAAGATAAAAATGTTTAAAGCCTACTAGGTCACAAAATTTTAAAATATCACAAAATTAACTCTATCTCCTAAACTAAGCACAATCGTATAATATACATGGGGGTGATTTAGGCACACCTTTATGTAAGAAATCTAAATTTTTCTTTTAGACCTCACTGTTTTGGCCACCCTGTAGATAGAATATAAAGGATTTATGTTTAAGTATACATTTTCTATTGGCACTTTATTATAAGGAAGCTTTAGCTTCGTACTCGTATTCATAACCTTTTTATCTTTTGATAAAAACGGCGTTCTTGGGTGATGAGTAATTTCTTTGAATTAGAAATAAGTAGTTAAACAAACTTATACTCGTAGTCTCTTTGAGGATGACACAAAACCTCGATACTTATCGACGTGGAAAATTAAAACAATGGTTCGTCGCTATGATAATTTTACAAATAACAAGGCTTTCCTATTATCAGCCTATAGTTGTCCACAGCGTGCCGCGTGCTGGACATAGGAATCGTCTAATACGCTCAATTTTACCCAGTCCGGCTAATTGATCTGACTTCGCCTAACTAGAGGACGGTTACCGAGATATGGTCTCCATTAAAAATCTCATTCACCCAAGCGGTTATCGTTCTACGACAGATATAGAGCACAATGTCATTTCAGCTCGCTAATTCTGTGTGCTTTATATCGATGACTTTGGTTCTCTGTCAGATAACCTCGTTACGAATTTTATCCATCAAAGAAACTTCGAGCATAGCCAGCATAGCACGATCCACACTCTTGGGCCTCTACAATATCACACCCCTACAAAATGTATCACCATAAAGTAATGTTATCAGTATCGTGCACTTGGGTAGTTATGTCCTAATTACCGTTTACAAAAAACCTTGAACAAAAGGCGACCTACCTAATGCTGTGTCAATTAAAAACGTCCTCAGTTAATCAAAACCACTGTTCCACTTTTTCCAGAAAACACTTTTCCAAATCACATGTCCATTACACTACCATGAGTTTCACACCAAAAACTGTAATGATTAACGAATATCAATCAGACAAAGAACTCTATCGACTTTGGGCGCGCCCAGTACTGAGGCGACTCATGAAAGTGCTAGTTACAGGTGGATAAGATAATGAAAAACAGGTCTAGATAAATTCGTAACAATGATAACCATACATACAAAGCGTTATCTCGCCTATATCAGGTTTCGCTAGTGATTACAGAGATAGGGGCCAGATTATGGAAAACCAATGTGTACGATATAATTCCAAATTGAGATTTGTCACTTGAATATAACATTTTCAGTTTGTTGATCTAGTTCTAATGACCTACAAATAAATTAGAGTATTACTTATTATTTCACGTATTGACGTAGGTAGACGCATTTTATTCTACATTAAGTAAATAGCTACGAAATATTTGTAGGTTAAATTAGTTACTATCAAAAAAATAATCTTTCCATCTGCAGCATTTATACTTAAGTTAACTGTAAAATTAAAGGTTTCTGAGCTTGTGTATCAAAATATGAACTTACCTACTCATGAAGGTAGATCATTCTTTTTGAGTCCGCAAACTATTTAACTTTATTCATATTGATGACTAAGGCTGAGTTGCACCACCTAACTGTAACGGTAACTATACCGGTGCTTTTTGTATGGAGTTTGACAGATTTTTGACGTTTGTTAAAGTTAAAGTAATATGGTGCAACCCAGCCTAAATATACTTGTGTATTGTGTAGTGTTTGAGAAAATTGTCTGTAGCGGTCGATCTATCTAGCAGACTGATAACCTTCCCATTAAAAATCCCACTTTCATAGTCAATGAGAGGCTTTGTTTAGAAGAATATATTATTTTTATAGAAATTACATAAAAATAGTTACAGGTTTGTTTTCTTAAGAAACCAAAAAGAATCGACGAGGATGGGATTCGAACCCACGCGTGCAGAGCACATTGGATTAGCAGTCCAACGCCTTAACCACTCGGCCACCTCGTCATATGACATCTTTGGCGAATTTGTTGACCAACTTAAAAAGTAAATATTGGATATCAAAAATTGTATTTATTTTAATAAAATAATAAATTAAACATACTATCTACCATGAAATTACTTAAATTGAAAAAAATAAATAAAATATAACCATATTATTTTCTGTATACAGTGACCTCTGCCTTTTAATGTAGAAATTAAATAGGCGTTGCTTGACTTGATTATTATTATTGTTAGAATTTTATGTAAATTCATTTTTACGCATTAAAATAAAATACATGAAAAACAATAGTATTGATTATTATTTTCAAGAATAAATGTAGAAATACGTGTTATGTTTCCGTTACTAGCGACATCTGTCACAGCATGTTTGAGCTTTGATGTGTGATGTTACTATAATGACTCACTAGATGGCGCTGAGATATCGTAAATTAATACCATTTTAACATTTAAAATAAAGTTATAATAAAAATTGATATAATTAAAATTATCATTAACATGTAAAAATAATTAGTCATCTACGTGATCGATGACGATTCGCCACATAAACATAAGTTAGGTGATTAATAACAAACAAATATTTTTTGAAAGGTAAAATAATCAACTTTATAAAATAGGATGATGTTCTGTTCTATAAGAGTGATGTTTGTTCAGTAATTTGATTGAAATATAGGAATTTGTTGCGTTTATGAATGGAGGGAACACCGCACAGCGGTCGCCGTTGCCTAGCAACGCTCCCTTCAGTCACCGTATGACCCTGGAGGTCGCTCATCCCTCTGCAACACAAATAACTCTACTTACAATGATACACCAATGTAACGATTTGTAGAAATGTTTCTATTCATTTCGTGTCTTCGCGAACAGACACCATATACTTAGTAATGATGATAAATGTTCAGTGTATCAAACACAAAAAATGAGAAGAACATTTTCATTTGATATTGGTGTTTTTATCATTAAGGCTAGGCTTATCTACATCCAAAATTAGAATATGACTTGTAACTAGGAACTAAACTACTCGCGACGCTATTATGTCGACTAAGTAATCTCAAAAATAGTTTCAGGTTGAATTTCAATATTTAGATTAGACTAATTAAATACAAGACAGGGCCACAAACAGGGCTTTCCCTGACTACTTATTAGAATTATCTGCATATTCAGCACAACACATTACTCGTAAATGATTGGTTTATCACTTTTCACTTGTTTTATGGACTCCTTTTATTTTCAACGCCGTTTATGTTTTTTGATTCTTAGGTTAATTAAATTCCTAGACTATACTCAAAGTAGTTAAAAGTAAATTATTTTATATAAAGTCACCAAAATAATAAAATGACTTGCGTCTAGCTAGACTCAGAATAGGTACCTACGTATCCGGTCTCTCAGATAGAGAAAACTTTCGAGCTAAATAGAGGAATGAAAATAAACCAAACGGCATCGCGGCATTTCGTACATGAAAGCCCGCCCGATCAGTTTGATATTATTAATTAAGCTACGATCTAAGTCGAAGGTTGGCTCAGCGTGCAGTCTAGACGGCTCTGAGAGAGATTGGTTGGGTGCAGCACATTACATTGATTTGTGCGACCGACCGTCTACCGAGCACTCCGCTCCAATGCAGTTTGAGATGCATAGGGAATAAAGGTAGGTATACATAGGTAAGACGCGTGTATGCTTGTACAGCTGAATTCAATTTACGTACCGCATACTCGTCTGTAATGCACGGTGAAAATATTTTCTGAACGGTGCAGAACTCTACCATTCTTAACCGATATCAATCTATTTATCTACTTATTCTAGTCATGAATGTCTCGACTACTAGATTTTCAATAAGGTACAGTCGATATCATTATCCGTTACTTTAATAATACCCAGTAAGTATACTCATTTTTAATTCTATTCGCTATGTTGATCCGCCGATTTTTGCGCTATTCGCAGGTATAAGTATGTACAAATCTGAGTCATTATCTCGTAAACATTAACTTAGTTGTTTCCAAGTAACTGCACATGTTTAGACATGTATTAGATTTATACTTATCAGAGTATACTATATCCTCGTTTCCCGAAGAAAACCTACAAATGACAAGACTTAACTTGCAAATACCCGGATTGGCAACGAAGACATCGGAAGGTCTTCAAAGGCGGAATTTCACAGGATTATGAGTGTGTGCCGTCTAAGGCGATTTATGGTGTTATATTCTTATTTTAATATTTGAAATCTTATTTTTAATACAAATTATTAAAATTAATTAGTGATTTGTCCTAAAATTCGAAATAACAAAAGATTTCTTTCTAATTTACACAGGAAACACGAGTGTCTTTTTTTAGTTTTCAATTAAAGATTCCAAGATAGGATAGATACGATATCTCAATATGCACTCAAATTTAGATATTAATCAGGTCTGTGTACTCCCTAATTAAACCTAGAGATGCATTGTCAAAGGGCTAGTCCTTAAAAACTGCTCACTTTGTTAGACATGGAGAGGCACTCGAAATCCCCTTGGTAGAGTTCTTTTACCTGTAGTAGTGCGCTTGTACCGAGTGGATACCTCCTATCAAGCGTCGCCATCCATTAAACAAGGATCCATCTTAACCACATACGTTTTAAAAAATTTAAAAGAATAATAATTAACTTAATTTAAAAAAAATACTAAAAATGGATCAGTTAACTACGAGTAGGTAGGTACTGTTAGTGAATAAGTTAAGGATTATTACAAGCTTTGAATAGGTACGTAAGTAAGTGATATCATTTTTGAGAAATCAACTCAAAGTAAGTACGAGTAAGTATGAAATAAGAATTGAAACGAAAGAAAGTAAAACCTCAACCGACACAATAACCACGCCATATTTCACCCTATTTTTCACCACTTTTCAGTTCTTTGACTTTTTGCGTTTCCCACACAAAGGTAGCCAAGAAATACTTTTATTAGAAGTGATTTATTATCCCCTCCTATTCATGTTATTATGTGGAAACTATTCTCCGATCAAGAGGGAACCTTTCATAATATTTCAGAAGCACAACAACCACAATGACGAAGTCTGGCTAAAGGATTATCCACTTTTCCGATATGAAATTTTCTCTTCGCTTTTCCATAAGGAGACGGGAAATAAATTTCACTTTAAGGTGAGTATTTACTTTGATATGATGTCGCTATATTTTTATTCATTTTACAAGAGGATCTATTTTAAACCGATTTGAAGAAATGCATTTCATGGGCTTACATTTTTCATTATTGAAATGTTTTCATGCACAGTTTTCTTATTTCGAAGTTGATATTGGTTCTTGGTTCATACAAGTAGAATAGAATTTCTATCAGGTGCTTATCAACATTCGATTCAATGGCTAATCGCTGGGAAATGGGAAATTGTCAGCCGAATGGGCGGAAACCGGCAAGTAATGCGCCGCCCGCCCTCGGCCGCTCGCGTTTGCCACGCTTGTGAGCCATTTGGAGGCAATCGGCAATCTAATCACGATATGAATAGATTTTCATCTCTTGGTAGAATGCAAAATATTATGTAGTTGCGATTAACTATGTTTCAGTATGTTCTATTTCAAATGGCAATAAAAGACGTAAGTCTGATTTGTACATACTTTCTGTGTGTAGTAAATTATTAATTAATGAACATTAAGCCGATAAATTTTCTTCAAAGTCTAAAGAGTGATAAAACTAAAATGTATCTCCCAAGTAAGTGATTTATACTGTACAGCTTGATTTGCAGTAAATTAGAAAACCATTAACTTAATAGCTTTAAGAAAGCAAGATAAGAACATATTGTGGAGTAACGGATTTTTCCAATAGTAAAATTAATTGGCGCGCCGACAGACGTAATTAGACTTCAGCCGTGGATTTATTTCCACTAGTCGAGATCCAGCTGCCGTTCGCCAATTACCTTCGTACTTTGTGCGAAGCTTGAGCTACCTACTTTGTTTCCTTCGCCTTTGCTCAACTCAGAAACGAGAAAATTCTTTGTGCGACTGAAAACGGTCGTCGGAAAGCGAGACTATAAATGAAATAAATTATTTACATTGAACTGCGCGTCAACTGGTACTCGTATTACGACTTGGCTGTAATAAACTTTCAATTGCAGTCTTTTGTCTGCTCTTTAATACAACGGATGCACTAGACATAAAATCTTAATACAGACAAATTGTATTGTAATACGTATTGCAATATTCCACAGCAAGCAGAAAAATGAAATAAAAAAGCAATAACTCGTGGAACGCAGAAGCCACTAACGTTATCAAGTCTAGGTAAGTTCGTGCACTTTCCGATTTCCCTCACTTACTGTCGCGGCGACGCATGCATGAAATATTATGAGCCAGAACGTCTCCTACAATACAAGCTTACAAGAAGAGGAAGAGCCCTTTATATTATTAATGCCGCTGTTCTTTAAAGTTTCCTGGGTACTCTAGACGTCTGGAAAAGTTATTGAACGCTGTAGAGTCGCGTTTAAGTTATGAATTCTTCTATAAAATGTTGTTATAAGGGGTAGGTATATCCCGAGACGAATAAAGTTCACAGTACCAGCAGAAGAAAATTGTTTATGGTAATGAGTACCTTTTAAGCTAAGCCTAGGCTGTCATTGTGAACTTGAAGAAAATACTTGGAAAATCATGTTAGAGTTTATTTTAAGCGTTAATGTGAAGGATTATAATAATATAGACTCGAGAATGTAGGCGTAAACTTTCTTAATATTCTACATTTCTCCGCAGACGAAGCGATTAAACTTTTCTAAAGCACATGTAGCTTTTACATATTATGGGTGTAACTTGGGGCTTATTCATTCAAGAGTACACGTGTGAGTGTGTGCCATTTAATACCTTAAATAATTAATATTACTATGTAGTTGGTATTCCTAACTCGTAAATCTAAATACAGTGTGAGTCACGATAAAGTGTACATATGAAAATAGATGAAACTAGACCTATTTTTATCGACAAAAAAGAGGTCAATTTTTTTTTTACATTTTTAAAAAAAAAATATAGAATTACATATTTTTCTTCCGATTACTTGTTGTAAAGAAAACGTAATAACTTTTAAACTAAGAGGTATATCCTGATAAAATAAAAAACAGTAGGTAATAATGCTAAATAACAGGCAATACTAAAAAAATACATAAGGGCCATTCTTAAATTTGTGCCAAGTTTTTTTTAAAAATTAAAGATTTTTTTTTTAAACTTTTTGCGATGTGTATCGAAAGTATAAACCAAAAGCATACTTTTGATGTATATGGACAACCTTAAAGCCCTCGGAAAGGAAACAAAATAGCCTACGTAAACACGGCTGTGACACTGCATGACACGGATGTGACAGTTTTACATTTTTACTGTAAATAATAATATTTATGTTGTTAAATTTATATCTTAATAGTTTAAATTGATTAACAATAAAATACACTAAATTCGTTTCATCAACAAAGGTGTTATTAGGTAATATGTACTTTTTTCTGAACATCCAAAAATTTAATTAAAATTGAGATCAAAAATACCGTCAGGTAGTTACTAGATAATAAAAAAATAGACTTTTTATTATTGGCACTATCTGATCATGCTTCCGATATGCTACCTACATGGTTTCGATATGATAATATGCTTAACAAATTAGTAAATCTTAAACACAGTAGGTACCTAATTGAGTATCAAATGAGATTTCTGTAGGATTCACATAACAGTTGGTTTTGACAACTTAAAATGTTTCATAGTCACCGTACCACTAAAAATATGCAATTCCTTTTAAAACAACTCCGACCACCTCTGCAGGGCCTTTACCGGGAGCTGTCTCAGTAAAATTTGATATAACTGCAGAAATGAGAAAGTGCAATAATTTTTCCTTCGTGGCATCTAGAAAATCATACTAGCGAAAAATAAGTACACTTACTAAAAGGCTACTTCTAAAAATTGCACAATACACAAAATAATTTAGCAGAACAACAAAAACTATTAAAATAATAAAAATAGAATGTCACAACCACGCGTTGTAATGTCACGACTATGTACTTAAATAGTTTGCGGTAGTGACACATTTTTAATACCATGGCCGTGACAATTTGGAACGTGTCCGATATATCCAAAAAACTATCTGTGAATTAGCAGATCTTGTGCAATTATCTGAAACTATACTGCATGAGGTACATAATTATGTTTTATACAATAGCGTGACATTGATACCTACCTTTAAAAACCGTACACGGGATGGACGTGTTATGGTTGTCCCTTTTTTCAAATAAATAGGAAATAATTTTTTGCGGCTCACTCACTACGTTCAGCCATTTGCAAATCTAATAAGATGACAATGTTACTGTTCTAAAAAAACTTAGCAGGGGATGTCAATATCAAAGATAGTTTTTTACCGAGTTACGCATATTTAAAGTGGCGCACGTGGTTGTGACACAAAAACTGCTCACACAATGTTTGGTGTTCAAAATCAAAAATGGTAATTATTATTGATATAAATTTTTAACAGTCTTATATAACATGTATTAATCTTGCATAATTACTGTAATATTTATCAAAATAACATAACAACTCTTCAGAAAAAAAAATAGTATGTCCAAATCCGGGAATCTCACACTACACGGTCCGTGACATTTTGGACTTGTAACTTTTTTTTAATATTCTTCTAATAGTTTTATGATAAAAATGATATTGGGCCTAGTTAATAGAGGTATTTTACTAAGTAAATTAATATACAGTGCACTGATTTTCTTTAAAAACATATGCTATTCTTACATCTCACACAAAAATGCGTAAGAATAAGAATGGCCCATAAAATACTCAGAAAATGCCAACAAATAATAAAAAAATATACTTTTTGACAAAAAGCTGTTTTTAAATTCGTGTTTTATTGGTTATTTGAGAAATTTCTCAAAAAATGCCCCTATAACAGGTGGTTTTTATTACTTTGTGTTATTCTTTATCGTATTACCTTTGTAAAACCAAAAATCGCATCTCAACATTTGCTATGATCGTTTGAACTAAGCCTCTCCGGGCGCGCCATTCAACGCTTCGTTAACAACGAAACTGAATGTGGCTCTAGATTTGTAATTTTGATAAAGACAAGTTAGATTTCAAATAAAAACAAAAGATTTCGGAGTAAGATAAGCATTTTAGTTAAAATTCAAATTGACTCTACCTGTAGCGGATAATAATGTGGTGGCAGGCCTTTGTTCAAACGATCATTGCAAACGTTGTGATAGGGATAGAGAGATGCGATTTTTGGTTTTACAAAGGTAATACGATAAAGAATAACATAAATTAATAAAAACCACCTGTTAGGGGGGCATTATTTGGAGAAATTTATCAAATAAACAAAAAACACGAATTAAAATGCAGATTTTTCTTAAAATGTATCATTTTTTATTATGTGTTGCCATTTTCTGAGTATTTTATGTATTTTTTTAGTATAGCCTGTTATTAAGCATTATTACTGTTTTTATTTTGTCAGGATATACCTCTTAGTTTAAAAGTTATTACGTTTTCTTAACAATAAGTAATAGGAAGAAAAAAAAATCCATAAAAAATTTTAAAAAAAACTTTGACCACTTTTTTGTCGATAAAAATAGGTTTAGTTTCACCTATTTTCATATGTGCACTTTAACGTGACTCACACTGTATATAAAACTCAAAGGTGACTGACTTACTGACTGACTGACTGACATAGTGATCTATCAACGCACAGCCCAAACCCCTGGACGGATCGGGCTGAAATTTGGCATGCATGTAGATGTTATGACGTAGACATATTGCTAAGAAAGGATTTTACGAAAATCCATCCATAAGGGGGTAAAACGGGATCCACGCGTACGAAGTCGCGGGCGGCCGCTAGTGTAGTAGAGATGAAACGGATAGTTGTTTGGCCGGATACCGGATATCCGGCCAGCTGTTAAAATTCAAATTGACTCTACCTGTAGCGGATAATAATGTGGTGGCAGGCCTTTGTTCAAACGATCATTGCAAACGTTGTGATAGGGATAGAGAGATGCGATTTTTGGTTTTACAAAGGTAATACGATAAAGAATAACATAAATTAATAAAAACCACCTGTTAGGGGGGCATTATTTGGAGAAATTTATCAAATAAACAAAAAACACGAATTAAAATGCAGATTTTTCTTAAAATGTATCATTTTTTATTATGTGTTGCCATTTTCTGAGTATTTTATGTATTTTTTTAGTATAGCCTGTTATTAAGCATTATTACTGTTTTTATTTTGTCAGGATATACCTCTTAGTTTAAAAGTTATTACGTTTTCTTAACAATAAGTAATAGGAAGAAAAAAAAATCCATAAAAAAATTAAAAAAAAACTGACCACTTTTTTGTCGATAAAAATAGGTTTAGTTTCACCTATTTTCATATGTGCACTTTAACGTGACTCACACTGTATATAAAACTCAAAGGTGACTGACTTACTGACTGACTGACTGACATAGTGATCTATCAACGCACAGCCCAAACTCCTGGACGGATCGGGCTGAAATTTGGCATGCATGTAGATGTTATGACGTAGACATATTGCTAAGAAAGGATTTTACGAAAATCCATCCATAAGGGGGTAAAACGGGATCCACGCGTACGAAGTCGCGGGCGGCCGCTAGTGTATCTACCATAAGTACTTACATATTAATTAGGTTCATTTTGGTATGTTCTGAATTTATTCACTGCTAATAAAGCATTGCACCAACTATTTGTTGAATGAAATGATAGATATTTAAATCAAGTAGAAATTAGTTATTTTAATGTGTTCTTAAACAAAACGTGTTAAGTGTAATTTATACAACTTATTTGTAACAATCATCCATCTTCACAAACTTTCACATTTACAATATTAGGTAGGTAGGATTATAATCTCATATAGATTATAGATTCAGAAAACTTGAAAGCTCTGTAAGCGCGGCGGCTCCTGAAAACGCTTTCAGCTATTTTCTTATTGTTGTAGGTAGTTTTAATATCAATTCTGTCGCAAATGCATGGAACTCGAGTCGCTTTTCAGCGGATCGGCTACTTAACTGCGTATTTCTTCTACTATTTATATCTGTATTTATCTACTCAACAGACCAACAAAGTTACATTGGTATTTTATGATGATTCGATTTTTTACAGTATTTTGACGTTTATGTGCCACTAGTGGTCAAAATTGAATAAAATATTTTTGATTTTGATTTTTTTGAATTTTGAGTCTGCATTTTTCCTCGATCTCCTTTAATGGTGGACTTTTTGGCGGGCTTTTGAACGCACTAGGCGCGATTTTCGAAGCCAATTTTGTATTTTTCTCTTTTTGTGTTATAAATAGTTATCTATCTATTGGAAGTCGTTAAGTCAACTTAAAACTCGACTATGCCGGACGGGGACGGTAAGGACCCGCCCAGGGGCAAGGAAAAAAGGAAGGCACCAAATAGAGATCACACCTATACGAGTGCAGATGAAGATTTCTACAAACCGTACGTAAAACCAGGGTATAGAAGGCTATTCGCGGAGAACACGGTGAGTGGCGAGTTTTCTGTATTTGTGGAAAGCACGAAAGAGAATGAGAAGATCGGGAACAACAATCCCATCCTGACTACCAACCTTTTCAAAAATGAAATCAAGGGCATTACCAATCTTAAAAGAATTAACGCCAATAAAATATGTGTCACATTTTCCCAGTCTAGTAATGCCAATAACTTCCTGAAAAACGATCCCTTCCTAACCAAACACCAACTCAAGGCATACATCCCAGCCACAGCAGTAGAAACAGTCGGCGTGCTTCGCTTTGTACCCACTAGTATCAGCAATGAGGAACTTTTTAAGAAACTCTCGTCATCTTACGAGATCATAGGTGTACGTAGGTTCACCAAAAAAGACAACGGCGAAATAAAGCCCTTCCAGTCTGTGTCTATCACATTTTTATCAACTGTGTTACCCGAACATGTGTAGACCTTTTTAGGTTCAGAGTATTCCCATACAACGCTCCATTGTTGCAATGCTTCAAGTGTTTCAAATTCAACCATGGTGCTAAAATTTGTAAATCTGTGCAAAAATGCTCAATATGTTCTGAAGAACATCATTTTTCTGAATGTACTTCAAATAAAATAGCCAAATGCATAAACTGTCAAGGAGCTCATCTTGCGATTTCACGGGACTGTCCTGTCAAAAAACAAAAAATGGAAGATAAAAAAAATAAATTAACTTACGCTAATATGGTCTCCAGCAGTGCTGCGGCTACTAAGAGTAGCCCAGTTATCAAAAACTACATAAGCGAGTTTCCTCTACTGGCTGCTCCTAAAACTAACTTAAAATCTATTGCATCAAGGAAGCCACAAGCTAGCTCGGTTTCAACAGCGACCTCTTCCACTTCAACTAACTCGATGGAAGTTAAAGAAAAAGAACCACTTACCAATGAACAATTAATAGATGAAATATTAAACAATGATTTTATTCGCAAGGGCCTTGTAGGCGCCCTTGTCGCTATTGGCAACGAAACGAGGGCAGTTAATAGTTCTATTATACAGGAAATTCTTATAAAAAGTTTCAAAGGGCTTTAAATGGATAAAAGTTTCATAAGAATCTCTCAATTTAACGTCGAAGGTGTTATTAACAAAAAGCCATTACTTATAAAATTTTTGATTGATAATGATATTGATATATGTTTGTTAAACGAAACATGGTTGAAAGAAAACAGTTCTTTTCGTATTCATGATTACAATCTAGTCAGTAAAATAGGTAAAGAAAAAGAAGGCCGGGGTGGAGTCGCCATCCTAGTCAAAGATACTTTGAAATATTCAGTAATAGAGCTTCCCTTTTATGATTTTCTACAACCTGTAGCTATTAATCTGCGAACTGGCATAGGTAACTTAAGTATTCTATGTATATATTGTCCACCACCTAAAGAAAATAGATTAAGATTCAATGGTAGCAAACTGAAACAGATTATTAACTTACTACCTAAGCCACTTTTGCTATCAGGTGATATTAATGCTCACCACATCGCATTCGGCTGTGCTACTAGTAACGGTCGAGGTAATGAAGTTTACAATATATTTGACGAGAGCGACCTCTGTATCCTCAACTCAGGGGCGCCAACCACTGTTGGTAGATCTGTTCATAATCCTTCGGCTATTGATGTAACATGTGTCAGCCCTTCAGTAGCTCCATTATGTGATTGGAAAGTTTATGATGATCCAATGGGAAGTTATCACTATCCCACTATAACAGATATTCAGACTTCTGTTGATAAATATCAGATAGGTGAACCAGTACACAAATTTATTTACAATAAAGCTGATTGGTTTAAATTTCATACTGAAACAGAAAACATGGTAGTTAATATTAATTTAGATAATACAGATCCATTAAGAATTTATGACGATTTCTATAATCATTTGATTAATATTAGAGACAAATGTGTACCTAAACTAGTCAAAACCTCTCCCAATTTAATGAAAAAGCCTGTACCTTGGTGGGATGATGAGTGTAATAGTGCAGTTAAAAAAAGTAAAGATGCTTTAAATTTTTATAGACGTAATCCAAGCATTGACAACTACATTGCGTATAAAAAATTAGATGCTGCTAAAAAACTAACTCTTAAGGAAAAAAAGAAAACAGGTTGGAAATCTTTATGTGAATCTTTTAATCAATATACTCCTGTTAGTACAGTATGGAACTATATGAAGAGGTTTAAGCGTGTTTCAATTCCTAAACTGCCGAAGAATGATGAATGGATTCCCTCTTTTTTTGAGAAATATTCCCCTGTATCTCCTCCTGAAAAAGAAGTAAATAATTCATTATTGCAAGCATATTTCTGTCAAATTGGTGACGAAAAAGCAGCTTTTTTATCTCAACATTTTTCTTGGGAAGAGTTTATGACTGCCTTGAAGTCTCGTAGGAACACTACACCTGGTTTAGACAATATTCCTTATGAACTTATTCGTCGCCTACATAGTAATGCCAAAAAACTTTTACTGTACATTTTTAATTTACTATGGCAAACACAGGTCATCCCAGACTCATGGAAGACTCAATGTGTCATCCCTATACTTAAACCAGATAAGCCTCCTGATGACTGTAACTCTTATCGACCAATTTCTCTGTCCTCATGTATAGGTAAAGTATTTGAGTGCATGTTAAAGACAAGATTAGATTATTATGTCGAATCAAATAATATCTTACCAAATGAACAATTCGGATTTAGAAAAGGCCGAAGTGCAGCAGAAAGTTTTACAGCATTGGTCTCAGACCTTAGGAATTCTCTTGACGGTCACTCTGCTACAGCTTGTGTCTTCCTTGATGTACAGGGCGCGTTCGATAACGTGGTCCCCTCAATTTTAATAGCCATCTTATGTGATATTGGAGTACCCGGGGTAGTCTGTAAATGGATTTTCAATTTTTTGTATAAAAGAATAATGTATATAAAATTTAATAACATTTTTCATGGACCCGGATATGTATATAAAGGCACAATGCAGGGCGCTACGATCTCGCCATTATTGTACAATTTATACACTAGTCAAATTAATAAGTATTTAACACAAAGGGATATAAAATTTTTACAATTTGCTGATGATTTATTAATTTATACTGTAAATAAAAATGTAAATACTGCTGTGCATAGTTTAAACCTAGCTTTAGTTGAAATTCATTATTTTTATTCTGGTAAATTAAAACTTGATATTAGTCCCAATAAGAGCGGCGTTATGTTATTCTCGAAAAAATATAATGAATGTAATTCTAATATTTATTATAATAATAATCCTCTTCCATGGATTCAGGAAAAAAAGTTTTTAGGAGTGTGTCTAGATAAAAAACTCACATTTGAAAGTCATATCAAGCTTCTCATTCGCAACTCTTCTAAGGCTTTAAACTTATTACGCTCACTAGCCGGTGTAACTTGGGGCTCTGATCCTAAGATTTTATCAATGTTATACAAGAGTTTAGTGCGTAGTCATTTTGACTATAGTACTTTAGCATATATGAATTGTAGCCCAACCCTATTAAAGAAATTAGATGTTATTCAGAATAAAGCACTTAGAATAATAACAGGAGCTATGTGTTCAACACCTATCAATGCTATGCAATGTGAAACATGCATTCCTCCTTTAGTACTGAGACGTATTCAACTAGCAGCAAATTTTTGTCTCAAACTAATAACTTCAACTAACAAACCAGTACTAGATAGAATCATGCCACCCTTATCTTCCCAAATATGCTCTACTCCTCCTCCTCCAATTGCAGGTAATGAGTTAATATCTGGACGCACTCCGGGCTTACTAAGAATTGCATTGTATATTGATTCTCTCACTGTAAATATGTATAAAGATAAGCCATGGCCCATGTACAAAGTTAATTATGAAGATCTTGTTGTAAATAATTTCACCATTTTAAGGGAAAAGATCTCCAATCAAATTGATCTTAATAAATTTCTAAATAAGTCTTATTATAAAGTGTACACAGATGGTTCAAAGAAAGAGAATAGTGTAACCTCTGCATTTTATGATCCACAACTTAAACTTACTCAAAGTCATAAAATTGAAAGCCACTGTAGTATCTTTACTGCAGAAAGTTATGCTATCCTCTTAGCACTTAAACATATCTGTACATGTAATCCACCATCTGACAATATTATTATTCTAACTGACTCTAAAAGCGTATTACTAGCTCTGGAAAATAACTCTTGTAAATATAATTTGAATTATATAATTTATGATATTAAGAAATTAATTAATAACATATATAGACTTACTGGTAAGACACTGCTCTTCCTTTGGGTACCATCACACCGTGGCATCAGGGGGAATGAAATTGTTGATCTGGCTGCAAGGAATGGCTTTGATGTTGACCATTCTACGTTGTTGAAGTTACCTCACACTGACTATCAAGCCGCAATCAGTCAAGACCTGAAAAAGATATGGCATGAGTACTGGACTATTACTAGTATGGAAAAGGGAAAATGGTATGCTAAGATCCAAGGAAGCCCGCCCGCCAAACCTTGGTACCATCGGAGGAATGAGAATATAGATAACAGGAAGTTCATAACCATAATAAATAGGCTGAGATTTGGCCATTGCCACGCTCCCACTCACCTGAAGAGGCTTAATTTGATTCCGAGCGCTGAATGTACATATTGCAATGAAGAGCTTGCCGATATGGAACACATAATCCTGAAATGTAGAAGTTTTGGAATCCAGAGACTGGTCATGATCGATGACCTTCAATCTATTTGTGAACGTGTACCACAGTCGTTGGACGAACTCCTCAAGGATCCGAAACTTTTCAAACCCATATATACTTTCGTGGTTTCAACTCTGGGAACTATTTGAGAAATTGAGAAGAGTAAAAACTAAGAAAATATCAGTGAATCACAGTGAATCAGTGAAGTGAAGTGTCAAACACAGTTGTCATGTGTCAAATTCAAACAAAAGTTCAACGGACTTCAAAGACTGGCTTAAAAGGGCATGCACCCAGAGCCGTGAAAAACTATATTAAAAAAAAAAAAATCCTTTAATGGTGAGAGATGAAGATGTATAAGACGGAATGCTAGAGTCTTAAAAGTACCCAGGTAAACAGGTAAACAGACAAGACAGATTCGGCCTACTTTTCTATATTGTGCTCGGACTGTATCGATGGAACTTGTAGAGACATCATCCCTTTCAGTCCGCATGATAAACGTAGAAGCAAATCGCTATGTTTGTAGTACAAACATTTCGATTTGCTTCTACTGTACTACAGTAATATTGAGTCAAATTGACTGAATTTGACCGTTTTTGACTGGTCATTTATGGTATTTGACAATCGTGACCGGTCAGATTCAGTCAATTTACAGCTCTCTAATGTAGATACATTTTTAGCCAGAAAAAAATGTTGTTTGTCTTTATAAGAAGAATATTTTGCGAGGCGTAATTTGATGTGACATAGGTATACTTAACCTATAAGAAAAAGAAGGCGAGCTTTCATGTGTCTGCATGTTGTTTTTAGACATCCCTGTGTGTTGATGTTGCTATACATAAGTAAAGAGAGGGTCAACCCTTCACACAGCCCTCTGCTTTATGTAGCACGCACGACTGAAAGACAGTCATTTTGGGCTTTGACATCACATAAATATCATGAAATGAGGTCAAGGTTGACGCGAATGCTAGAAATAGAAAATAGAAATATCTTTGAGTCTGATTACGCTATTTTTTTTTGTCTTTGAAGTATTAACACAAGTAATATTAAGGTAAATATGCTTCATTTACAAAAAAATGTCACATATGATGAAAATAAAGTTTAATACCGTTCTAATAAATAAATAAACAAGATGAGGTATATTTGCAGCAGGGAACTACATAGTAAACTTAATAACCTACTCTACTACCCTAGTAGGCATAAAGTACCATGATTTATTCATACATACGCAACTTCGTCACGACTATTACTAGTCGCCCCGAATTTTATTAGGGACTCATTTTATTACAGCAGAACAACAAAGAGATGTCAATTTGGACGCAATTTAAAATATTTTACTGATCTTATAAATGTTTCAAAAAAAAAATTGCCAAGTGCGCGTCGTGGCACGCATAGTGTAGGGTTCCGTAGTTGTCCGTCGTCCGGGGTGTGTATCTTAACCGCTACTTATAGCTTTTCTTGAAAGTTCATGAAAAGCAGTATCACGAATTTTTCCACATTTTAAAGCCAACAGTTTAGTTTTTAGAGGGGGGGGGGACGCCCTTCTCAAACAAAACTATCCAACGATACCCCACACGATGGGGTAGAAGATGAAAAAAAAATTCATCCCCACGTTACATGTAGGGGAGCTACTGTAAAAAAAATTTTTTTTCCTAATTTTATTTTTAGGCCAGTAGAATTAAACACAAAAATTGATTAAATCGGAAATAATTCAAACAAAAGATTTACTTGCTTTAACGGCTTCATTGGTTGCCCATTAAGACTCTCCTAGGTTTTCGACTTCGACGGAGTTGTGCTTAAGTGGTGGGGGCCCCGGAAAGGGGCGCTTTTTCGGTTTTCCGGTTATACCGCGTAAAGGACTTACCCTATCGAAAACTGGTCTTCCTGACGGTTGAAGGGCATTTAATCCTGCATTAAATAAGACCAAATTCATATGTTTTGAACAAACCGTTCTCGTGCAAATGTTCGGCAAAGTAGAAAATATGTGTAAAATTAATTACCCTCTCCACGTCCAATGGCTCGTTACCCACAGGCTTCCAAGTCTTGAAAAGGAGCGCCTCAACCAGTGTAACCCTATCAAGGCTTACGAGCTGGATGCGCCTATCCTTGTTCGTCCCAGCCGTTCCTTAACTGCGGTTGCTGCACCTCTTCCTGGCACTCACCTGAACGACTCTGTGTTACCTACTGTGGCTGCTCCTCTTTTTTGTATCCTCCTGCACGACTACGTTGCCTAGCCGTATGCCTGGTCTAAGGTTCGACGCCAAAAATCAACAACAACAAGTTCATATTAAAACGCTGAAGAGTTTTTTGTTTGTTTGTTTGAACGCGCTAATCTCAAGAATCACTAGTTTGATTGAAATAATTATTTTTGTGTTGAATAGCTCATAAATTGAAGAAGGCTATAGGATATATACAATCACTCTACGACTAATAGAGGCGAAGCAGTAAAGAAAAATGTTGCAAGCACGGAAAATAGTATTTAAACTATTTTCACGCGTACGAAGTTGCTTTTGTGGCGTCGAACCTTAGACCAAGCATATGGCTAAGCAATGCAATCGTACAGGAGGGTACAAGGAAGAGGAGCAGTCACAGTAGGTAACACAGAGTCGTTCAGGAGAGTGCCAGGAAGAGGTGCAGCAACCGCAGTTAAGGAACGGCTGGAACGAACAAGGATAAGCGAATCCAACTCGTGAGCCTAGACAGGTATACGCTGGTTAAGGCGACCCTTTACAAGGCTTGGGAGCATACGGGTGACGAGCTATTGGACGTGGAGAGGGTCATTAATTATACACATATTTTCTACTTTGCCGAACATTTGCACGAGAACGGTTTGTCCAAAAAATATGAATTTGGTCTTATTTAATGCAGGATTAAATGCCCTTCAACCGTCAGGAAGACCAGTTTTCGATAGGGTAAGTCCTTTACGCGATATAATCGGAAAATCGAAAAAGCGCCCCTTTCGGGGGCCCCCACCACTTAAGCACAACTCCGTCGAAGTCGAAAACCTAGGAGAGTCTTAAAGGGCAACCAATGAAGCCATTAAAGCAATAAAATCTTTTGTAGGAATTATTTCCGATTTAAAAGCTAATTCTACTGGACTATTTACCGTTTTGTCGGCGTGGTTAATATACATTACAGCTCTCTAATGCCAACAGTTTCCAAGCAAAACCTCGGACAGACAGACATATCGAAACTATAAGGGTTCCTTGTCAGGACTACGGAACCCTAAAAAGGGATCGAAACCGTGCTTTGCAGTTTCATAAAGTTTAATTCAAAAAAATATTTTGTATCTATGCAATACCTACTTAAAATTCTATTATTCTGAAAATAAAATAAATCAGCATTTTTTTTTTCTAAATGACAATCAGTTTCATTACAGCTTAAAGTTGACGCCCTTTTATTTGGTTCAGTAACTGACCCGTAAAAATATACCACTGATGAGGGCAATTAGACGAAGAAAGAGAGAAGAGCAAAAGGTAACGGACCCTCTTAAAAGAGATAACCTCATTACGACATTGGTGCGTGTGACGACCTCACGACCGGCGAGACCGGCGACCGGCGACCGGCGGGGTCGTCGCCCGTCGGTCCGCCGTACCAGAAAATTTTCACTGCAGTTTTGTAGACAACCTTTTTCATTTCATCGAGGACTTGCATACCGGTAGGTGCATCCATATTGTGATTTTGACCTCGAATGAACTTAAGACCTTAAAAGGATCTTATTCGACTAGACTGGGGTAGGTTAGGTTAGGTCAAAATCGATTGATTCATCATCATAATGTTCATAAATCAATAAAAGGCAGGTTTGAATTTTGAATGATTTGTTCTAAGATTTTTTTTCATCTATTTAACACTATTCTTACGTTTTATTCATTTCTGTCCTAAAGGTATCTTTACATCAGTGTCTTATGAAACATAAATGTAGCTACGTAAACCAAAATTATTTCAGCAAATAGGTGAGAGCTTAATGTTGTTTACAATTACGCAGAAATGAAAATAGCTCGTTCCCACATGGTAATTTCAATATCCTTCCGCCAGCGGAGTGATGTGCGCAAATTAGGAAAATGTATGTTTTGTGTTACGCGCGGGAAATTGAATCTCGGGGGACGCGCGTATTTTTATCATATTTAGGCTTCGGGTTAGATATAGAATATTTATCACTTCTTCGCAACTGACTGTAAATATGCCTACCAATTTCATCTGTGATAACGGTTTGCCCCGTAAACCTAAGTTTAGTTTTAAAGCTCTTATTTTTACTACACTTTTAAATTACTGCTCATAGAAAACTCATATGCATCAACAAAAGCTTTCAACTCAATACAAATAGTTTTTCTATTTAAAAGATCATTCATAAAAAATGAATGGTCTGAATGGAATGTGTTTCAAATATTATTTTACATTAGTAGCTTTTTCTTCCTTTCGTTATCCTCCGCTTTTCTTTCTTGAGGACTAAAAGTCTGTCAGGCTGTTCTCTAACTCGCCATGCCAACGATTCTTTTGTGTCCTGTCCTATGTACCAACCACAAGTACCAACCTACGTATGAAATTTTCAGTCGCGTTTGCGTTTCAGTCAGCAACAAAAATAATTGAGAAGTAGGTAATATGCCTAACCCAGTAGTGGAGGTGGGCTTAAAACGATTACGCGTGAGAAAATTGTCACTGTTCCGATTTTAATGCTTCCATTTTGTCTGGCTGAAGTGCATCGTCCATACAGGGTACTTACTACTTATTGTACTATGTATACATATTGCTTTATATCTGTCTGTCAGAAAAGTGATGTGGGCAAACTAGGGAAAGTATGTTTTGTGTTACGTGAGGGAAATTAAATCCCGAGGGACACAGGCTGACTAACAACGCGTATATTTTTATCATATTTAGGTTTCAGGTGGCTACAGAATATTTTATTACGTAGGCACTAAAGCTCACTCAAAGATGTATGAGTTTTACGCGTGTTCTGGCTCTAATATGGTTCTACCCAATAATAATAATTGTTTTTTTCACTCAGTGCAACTTGTGGTGCAACCATGACAGACAGTACTAATGATCATAAATAATGTAGTAAATGAACATCAATTTAGCTAACTAATAATGGCTGCAATTAATTAAGTTAAAACCCTCTCTCATTAAACAATCACAGCAGTTCAAATATATAAAACAACAGAGCCGCGCCGCAAAATCAAATTACGTTGTAATATTTCAATTATTGAAACCAGACTTTGCACGAAAGCACAGGTAACACATTATTTGACGGTGATCCCCTCTCTCATTTTGAATACCTACATACTGTTATGACAAGCGTAGTTCAATGAACTCAGTTTACTATACTTATCCGTAGAACAGTATTCGTCTACACGTAAATATTTCCGAGTATATTCGCACGCACCCTCTTTGTGGGGCGAGAATAGTCATAAAACATAGACAATTTTTTCTCACTCGCTGTCGAGACGTCGCGTGGGTTGAGAGCGAGGTATGGCTGTAGCTCCGGGCCTTTGACAACTCATGAAAAATTCAAGTACTTTCGACAATATCTGCACTGGCCGCTTGCACGAGCGACGCCCTCGTGACGCGGTAAAAAAAGTAAAACCTGAAAATTGAAACAAAAGAATTTGAAATGCCGTAGTTGTTTGTAAATTATTTTCAACCGACTTCAAAAAAGGAGGAGGTTCTCAATTCGACCCGTATGTTTTTTTTTCTATGTTTGTTACGCGATAACTCCGCCAATTATGAACCGATTTGAACAAATCTTTTTTCGGCGTATAGGTAATACCTCAAGGGTGGTCCCATTTAAATTTAATAATAGAAAAAACAACCCCCAAGGGTGGAAAATTGGGGATGAACTTTTTTATACGCAATATCTCCGCCGTTTATAAATCAATTTGAACGATTATTTTTTTGTTGAATAGGTATTATCAAAAGGGTGGTTTCATGCGAATTTGAAGAAAATATTTCACCCCCAAGGGTGGAAAATTGGGGATGAACTTTTTTATACGCAATATTTTTAATTTTTAGTTTTTTTTTTGTGTTCACGCATTTGAAGTCGGTTTTATTTTTAAAAAAAGTTAATTATTTATACGTAAAGACAAACAACTGAAGCGTAATATTTATAGAAAGTAAATAATAAAGCAAATAATTAGCCGTATTCAATAGTAAGAAGCTCCGTAGCGGTTACAAAAGACCTCTTTGAATACAAACTTACTTTCATTTTATTACCAATTTTAAAATAAAACTCACAATACAATGAATTAAAATACTATTTTATTTTGAGAAAGAACAAAGGTTTATTGCAGCTGTCGTAGCGGCTACAGCGAGACAACCATTAACAGAAACTGCTCATAAATAACCATAAATAAATACGAAATGAAAGTTTCAGTGATTTTATTACTGCATGCATAT
This sequence comes from Ostrinia nubilalis, assembly GCF_963855985.1. Classification (NCBI taxonomy): domain Eukaryota; kingdom Metazoa; phylum Arthropoda; class Insecta; order Lepidoptera; family Crambidae; genus Ostrinia; species Ostrinia nubilalis. The sequence continues at coordinate 9,138,605 of NC_087088.1, read as the reverse complement.
TAGATTCGGGAATAAACTGAATTTTTATGTAACGACTTCGCGGAAATGGTCGAAATGCTAATGCAGCCCGTTCAGACATGTTAATTCCAATTGTATTTTACAAATACTTATTTGTAAAATTATAATAAAGTAGAGTTTTTAAAATTTCAAAAATGTCATAACCTATCTATGTAGTAGGTATCAATTGTAGTGAGAATAGAAAAAATTTTATAAAAAAAAATAAAACCGACTCCAAAAAACCTTCAATAAAAAGTAGAAAAATAAATACTAATTACCTACTTATTTATTAGGACGAATTATTAATATTTATGTAGGTATACCATGATTGATACTTTTGGAGTCGGTGCCAAGATTATGAAACATGTAAAGTTTGCCTGCACCTGAAGGTTTTTTGGAGTCGGTTTTATTTTTTTTATAAAATTTTACTTATTTCTTGCTTTTTAGTTAACTAATTATTACCATGATGTTACCACTGAAGGTAGGCAGTACATTGAGACCATATTCGTCATGTCTAGTGTAAAATAATATTCCCTACAAAATACAGGTTACCATATAGGAAACCTAAAAAGACCTTAAACCGTCAGCCCACCTTAAAAACATGAAAGAATACAACTGTTGGTCTATTTGTACTTATATTTAAAGAATTATCCTACAACTCCTAAGCATTAAGGAGTTGTACCTACCATGACCAGTTTTTCTTCAAATTCGCATGAAACCACCCTTTTGATAATACCTATTCAACAAAAATATAATCGTTCAAATTGGTTCATAATCGGCGGAGATATTGCGTATAAAAAAGTACATCCCCAATTTTCCACCCTTGGGGGTGAAATATTTTCTTCAAATTCGCATGAAACCACCCTTTTGATAATACCTATTCAACAAAAAAATAATCGTTCAAATTGGTTTATAATCGGCGGAGATATTGCGTATAAAAAGTTCATCCCCAATTTTCCACCCTTGGGGGTTGTTTTTTTTATTATTAAATTTAAATGGGACCACCCTTGAGGTATTACCTATACGCTGAAAAAAGATTTGTTCAAATCGGTTCATAATTGGCGGAGTTATCGCGTAACAAACATACACTCGACATCAAATAAATCGCACCTCCCGCTACAAGCACTTTCAAACGTATGCATCCCCACTTCCCACCAATATTGGCACCATTTCAAAACCTAGTTCTAACCTTCATTTCATTAAAGGAAAGGATTTTACCCCAAAAATGTGTCTTTAGAAGGATCCAGAGTCACTTCTTCAAAAAACAGGTAATTACGTTTGAGCCAACTTTTATGGCTATAAAACTGTTAAGTTGGGATTAATCGCTATCCATCTGTTAAAGAGGACACGTGAGATCATTATTTGGTTTTATAACCATAAAAATTGGTCTAATTGATCCCAGAGGTGGGCCTAAAGTGAGGTATTTTTTCAAGTCACATTTATGGTATATGTTAATCATTTGTTAAGAAATTAAATGTGTTTTTCTTAAAGGATATTTATTGGGCTTTCAAATAACACCAATATTGTTGGGGCACCATGATTGTGTCAGAAGAAAATCTTTAAAGTTCGCGTCGCGGAAGGTGCGGTTTATTTGACGTTGAGTATAGAAAAAAAACATACGGGTCGAATTGAGAACCTCCTCCTTTTTTTGAAGTCGGTTGATAAAATACAAGGCAATGACGGTATTTTAAACGACATGCGCCCAGTTGCTTTTGTCATAAAGTTATTCCCGAGCTTTAAGCTCCAATAGCAACATTGTCTCAGCCAAGTTCCTTGTAAGTCGTTCTCAAGTCGGTATACGACCCTTGTTGAGCTTAATAAAACCAGTGTAATAGTACAATCTCTGCTCGCCCTTCGAGATAGCGCAGAAATATTGCCTTCATATCTCCTACGAGGCGGTAAATTGATGGAAAAATGTTGTTGATCCCTCGCGCAGAATAAATAAACTAATACATATTTCATGGACATGAGCGTCTATGAGCTTTGACATTGGTATGGATATGTTAGGAGTCAGAATTCTGATTTAAGCGCGATAGAAATAGCAGTTAATAAATACAGAGTTCTTAGTGTTTTTTCCAATTACTATGTTGCCTAAGCTAATTCCAATGAATGCGAAATTACTTTGAAGACTAATAATAAAGTATTTTTGATTAAAGTAAATAAGAATGCATTGAACTTACAATTAGATACACATTTAAAGTACAATAGCTGTGGTTAAACATAATTTCATCAATCCTATGTAGGTACCTATTTGTGAAACTATAGGGACTTAACAAACTATTTCTTCTAAGTGTGTTTATAATGTAACTGTGAATTGGTTGCGAACCCAATACTTTTATAGTCAAAACGAGTGAGTTTTTCAAGTCTGTCCTGCACAATGACTCTACATCTCTTAGCTAAAATCATAAACAGTCACATCACGCATGGGGAAATCTAATCGCGAACGGCGTAATCTGAATTCAGGAGCAGGCATCAAAAGCTTGTAGACATTCTTGCTCCTGCCAAGCCAGAACACTGGCACACTGAAATTAAATCAACGGTGGTTGAGCACTGCGTGGATTTCTATGCAAATCAGTTTACCAGTACGGCGACGCGATTGCCGCAAAATTGATGCCATTTCTGTTGCTTTCACACTCGGTACGGTACCATTTGTTTTATTGCGCAGTTACTGTATGTAAAGCAAATTTTGCCTATAAATAAAATATAACAAAGCTGTATTGTCAGCTACAAAGCTGACAATGATTACTACTAAGTATGATCGTCCTAAGTGGATAATTTTAAGTTGCTTATAAATTGGTTATAAAACCACATTTTTTGCAAGAAATCCTAGGTGTAAAAAGTATTAAGCCGAAACACATAGCCATTCTGTTTAGATGACTCTACTCGTATCAGTTAGGCACAATGAATATCATCAAGATATGTAAACTACATACGAGTATTTCGGCATATTGTATCTTAATAATTTTTAAAACGTATGTATGTTCTGGATACAGTATGTTCGATGTTCAGACAGTTCTGCTTCTGCTGTAGTTAGGCAACCAAATCAAATCAATACCACTTGTCTCATCGTAAATAATGAACCTAACATAGTTTTATCTATACACTTTTGCAACCCCACCCATTCAGACTAGGGGAATGAAATGGGTAAGTATTAATCAATTAAACGCGTCAGTCGTCTATTTCTCTGGCCGATTCATTAGCGCGTAAATAAGGCTAGATGTAAATCATGTCATTAGGCGTCTGCGATCGGAGCCACTTCTAATTGAAAATAAATCTCATTAGGAGCGCGGCAGAAGCGCAATTTGCCTTTCGCTCCTTCCATTTATATTTTTACATTACGGTATTGTGGGGATTTAATAAACATTTTCTATGCAAATGGTGATTAGATGGCTTTGTTGGATGGAAACATTCTGGAGATTTTAATCAACTGGACAGTCTATTGGCTGAGGAGTCTGATTGCAAAAGAACTTACTGTCGTGTTACAAAGTACACATTTTTAAGCCTTGAAAGCGATAGAGATTATCTCGTTCAAAGAGTTTGATTAAAAAATATGATTTTCCTCTAGGAAAAATGTTTTGACTCTGATGAAACTTAAACTCTCTACCTTTGCATGCAATTCAACCTCTATACCAACAAGGATATTATAAGTAGAGGACAGTGTTTCTTACTCTAAAATTTTAAGGGAAATACTCTTCTTTCGGCGACTTTCCAAAACTTGAGGGCAACGGATCACTTTGAATTGCATTCATATTCAATCTTACAATAAAACATGCTCTGCAATGGGTTCTGACTCTGAAACTAAAAACATAAATATTATGTATTCGTTCGTTCGTTCGTTCGTTCGTTTTAGCCGAAAGACGTCCACTGCTGGACAAAGGCCTCCCCCAAGGATTTCCACAAAGACCGGTCCTGCGCCGCTTGCATCCAGGTACTTCCCGCGACCTTCACCAGATCGTCGGTCCACCTAGTGGGAGGCCTGCCCACGCTACGTCTTCCAGCTCGTGGTCGCCACTCAAGAACTTTCCTGCCCCAGCGGCCATCAGCTCTTCGAGCTATGTGCCCCTCCCACTGCCACTTGATTTTAGCGATTCTGCGGGCTATGGGCGGGCTGCGGGAAATATTATGTATAATAAAAGCAATAAAAGCAATAATGGTGTCGAGTGAAAACAAAGAGTGCAATGTTTGACTTCGCACATCACATCCGTTTCTCTTATTCCGCGGTGAAACTATGTAACCCAATTTTCACTTCGGGAAAACATCGGCTTATTGTTTTAAAAATGAAACCCGTTTCCATTTTGCTTTGTGGGACAACCAATCGTATGCTGAAATACATTACTAAACTAGAGTTTGAATTGAGTTTTTTGGTGCGTCAATTCGTAATATTATGAGCATGGAAGAGATCTTTTACTAATTAATGACAAAACTGATTTATGGATTTATTTTGTCTGTCAGTTACTAGTGTGGTGTGTAATAAAGATATCGATCAACAAGCGAAAGAACTACAAACTACATATGTAGAATGAATCGATGTTATGACATAGAGAGAAAAATAAGTCTTTTACAAACCCATGCGTGAAACTTTCGTCTCAAGGAAATATAAGCATTAGCAGGTACACCACGTGGCAGGTACGAGTATGTTAAAAAAACCGGCCAAGTGCGAGTCGGACTCGCACACCGAGGGTTCCGCCGTACAAACGTAGCGGTTTACAATTTATGACGTATACTTACTAGATATCGTAATAGTCTTTAAGTTTTGATTCCGTTGCGAGTAGTGGCGAATTTCAAAATATGCGGTATGATTATAGGTAGACCTCAGCGTTTTGAATTTTTGCGTTGATTTAGAATTTTTCACAGTTTAGAGGCAATTAGATTTAAGAAGTGTTTGATATGAATTTCAACTTTAATATCTCTACGCGTTCATGTGAAAAAGGGTAGGTAGTAAGTTTATAATTATTAAAAAAAGATTTTATGTCATGTAAGCAAAAATAATATTTTAATATTTTATGTAACTTCAAATTTATCATTTTCGCAATTTTTCCTTTATCTGTACTACATAACGTTGCTTCGTGCCGAATTTCAAGATTCTCAGTTCACGGGAAGTACCTTGTAGGTTTTGATTCCCTAGCGTGTGACGGAAATTCGTCTAAGGTGTCGGTATAAACTGCTGTATCTTTTGATCGCGTTAACTTAGAAGTTTGATTTTTTCACTGCTTAAAGGGACAATAGACCTAGGTATTTGGTATAAATTTCAATTTGATACCTTTATTCGTTCGTGAGAAATAAGGTAGTAAGTTTCATTTTATTAAAATATTTTTATTCTATTATATAACTAAAAAAATGTGATTTTCGTAATTTTTCCTATATTTGCATTATATGACAATGCTTCATGCCAAATTTCAAGATTCTGAGTTTACGGGAAGTATCCTGTAGGTTTTGATTCCTTTGCGAGTGTCGAAAATTTGTTGAAAATATCGACATAATCGGCTGTATCTTTTGATTGGCTTGGCTTAGAAGTTTGATATTTTCACAGCTTAAAGGGACAATAGACTTGAGTATTTCATGTGAATTTCAGCTTGATACGTCCACGCGTTCTTGAGATAAAGGGTCTTGACAGACAGACAGACGGACAACAAAGTGATCCTATAAGGGTTCCGTTTTTTCCTTTTGAGGTACGGAACCCTAAAAACAGGTAAACAGGGAAAACCCCATTAACACACACGCGTGCTAAGTGCATCGATACTGTACGCGTCCGACATCAAATTAATATTTAACGGGGTAGGAAAACCCCTCCGCCATCGTGAGAATCCCCACCTGCTTCGAACGTGCATTATTACAAAAATAGGCCGTTTACCCGTAACCTTGCTGTAATAATCGTTACTTACGGACGTTGGACTATTTTTTACAGTAGAATTTTATGATTGTTTGAATAACATTTTCTTTATCTCCCCTCATGAAAATACATTTTCGGTTGCGTGTTTAGTGGACACGCGAACGGCCTACCGAGCGCGTTAATAATAACTTAACGAGTACATCTTCATAAATATGTTACAGTATAAATGAAATAACAGAAAAATAAGTGATTTTTTCATTGAATTTTAAAAATGATTTATAATCAAACGCGATCAATCACGATTTCACGGTTTAATATACTTTTAAACTAGTTTGTTGAACTTTAATCTTTTCTTTTGATAGCCCAACTATACAGTGTGAGTCACGTTAAAGTGTAAATATGAAAATAGATGAAACTAGACCTATTTTTATCGACAAAAAACAGGTCAAAAATTTTTTGAGACTTTTTTTTAATTTTTTATAGAATTTTTTTTCTTCCAATTACTTATTGTAAAGAAAGCGTAATAACTTTTAAACTAAGCGGTATATCCTGATAAAATAAAAACAGTAATAATGCTCAATAACAGGCGATACTAAAAAAATACATAAAATACACAAAAAAGGCCAACAAATAATAAAATATGAAACGTTTTGAAAAAAATCTGCTTTTAAATTCGTGTTTTTTTGGTTATTTGATAAATTTCTCCAAAAAATGCCCCTATAACCGGTGGTTTTTATTACTTTTTATTATTCACTATCGTATAACCTTCGTAAAACCAAAAATTGCACGTCTCTATCCCTATCACAACATTTGCTATGATCGTTTCAACAAAGGCCTGCCACAACATTATTCTTCGCTACAGGTAGAGACAATTTTAATTTTAACTAAAATGCTTATTTTACTTCGAAATCTTTTGTTTTTATTTGAAATCTAACTTGTCTTTATCAAAATTACAAATCTAGAGCCATTTTCAGTTTCGTTGTTACCGAAGCTTTGAATGGCGCGCCCGGAGAGGCTTAGTTCAAACGATCATTGCAAACGTTGTGATAGGGATAGATACATGCAATTTTTGGTTTTACGAAGGTAATACGATAGAAAATAATACAAAGTAATAAAAACCACCGGTTATAGGGGCATTTTTTGGAGAAATTTATCAAATAACCAAAAAAACACGAATATTTAAGCAGATTTTTTTCAAAAAGTATCATTTTTTATTATTTGTTGGCATTTTCTGAGTATTTTATGTATTTTTTTAGTATCGTCTGTTATTTAGCATTATTACTGTTTTTATTTTATCAGGATATACCTCTTAGTTTAAAAGTTATTACGTTTTCTTTACAATAAGTACTTGAAAGAAAAAAAAATCTATAAAAAATTAAAAAAAAATCTCCAAAAAATTTTGACCACTTTTTTGTCGATAAAATTAGGTCTAGTTTCATCTATTTTCATATGTACACTTTAACGTGACTCACACTGTATCTTGTGATAAGGAAAAAAACTAGATTGAAAAGTATCCTCATTTGTAGAAATGGCATGAGGAAAAGTAATCGCAGGTGGCAATTTTCTAAAAATGCACAAAAACTTAAAAATCTTGAAAACGGTGATATTTTTACTGGGGTCAAAATTGGACGTTAGGGAGACCATGGCGAGGCCTATAGATGGTTACAGGGTTATCCATTGTTTTTGGGACACCCTGTATACCATGGACATTAGCAAAAACAAAACAAAACTATGTGTAAAATGGGATTGAAAAAAACTGGTCCAAATTACCGGACTCTCCCTTAAGTTTAAGTAGGTATACTTACCTCATAATAAGTAATAATTATTATTTAAAAAACCCAACTGCGTAAAAATGAACTAAAAAGATAACAACAAGACAACTCAGCCTTAGTGTTCACAAATGCAGTCGGAGGCATCATGACTAATTCTTTTGTTGGTGATATGTATTTGATGCCTCCGAAAGCCCCCCTCCGAATTACCTACCATACATTTTTGTAATCTACTTAAAAAACTTAAAAAGCCATTTCGATACCCCACTCGATAGGCTTTGAGAAAAAAAAAATTTTTTTTGAAGACATTATGGCGCCTAAAATCCGCCATTTGTTTTTCAATTTTAATATACCTAGCCAGTGTCACTCTCACGATTAAGACGAATCTAACGACAGTCTCACGCTAAAATCGGTCAAGCCATTTAGGCTGTAGGCCGTGCCAAAGAAATATACATACACACATACACTCGAAAAACATAACCCTCCTTCTGACGCAGTCGGGTAATAAAAACTTAACTAACTAAAACAGTTTTAACTGTAACATAGAAAGTCTGCAGAGTGACTAAAGTTACAAATACACGTCTTGTCAAAAGAAGTCCACTCCACTTAGAGACCACATCTGACTTTGGGTGTTAATACTAAACCGATTTTGTTAGGTAGTAATCAAGTAAAAATCAAAAACATTGTAAGTGCAGCTCTTTATTTTCCATAGAACATCGCTATTACATAAGCCTGCAGTGATGCTATCATTTTACATCTTTACACGGTTCAGGAGGGTTCTTGAACAAGGCGCAGACGTCTTTGATTAGATCCTCGTGTTTCCCTGTCCAGGGCTCTAGGTTGAGTTCGACGTGGGGCAAGGAAGTGTATTTTAACAGACTATACTCACCTAGAAATTCAAATATCCGGTCGCCTAGGTCACTCTTGGCACAGGATTTGATATTTGCCAAAACTTTATCGCTAATGTTCATTTTCGATCCACACTGCAACAGATGAGTGCAAAACAAGTGATTAGGAAATTACAAATTACCTAAGTGTCCTTAATGGCCTCGTTTATATTCTATCATCTATAGTATAAAACTACATAGTTTTAATCACTTAATATCTTAATTAAACTATATAAAATGAGTTTATAGATACCTCATCGACTGCATCATCGTTGGACCCATTTTCAGATCTTTCAAGATCCATCAAGCAGGTGTTGAAATGTATGCTTTTATATTCTTCTTCTTTTTCTTCTTGGGCGAAGTAGTAATGTGCACATCCGTGCAGTTTGTTCCCGTAACACTCAAGTTCTCCATGCTGGCACCAAAAGGTAAGTGTACCGTTGTAGTATTTAGTTGTCTGTAGAATAAAATGAAAACATATTTAGTTAAATCACATTTCATAATTAATTTGGTTTCAAACGTCACATCTACCTTAAAATCACCGTTATTGCACTGTTCACAAATTAAAGTGTATACAGGGTGTTTCTTGTAAGGTGTCAAGCCGAAGGCAGGTGATAGGTGAGGACTAGACCTATCGATTTCACCCCCATGTATGTTCTACGATTTTTCGTAGTTTAGAAGTTATCGTTAATTTTGTGATTTTTTTAAATTTTATGACCTAGTAGGCTTTAATTTTTTTTATCTTTTTTTTGGGTTGACTTTTCTCAGATTTCTTTTTTTTGACAGATTCCCTATTAATTGCAGATGTTTGAAAAAAATAATCACCTTCCTATCTTTGATACAAGATAAAAAATTTTTGCTAGAGACATAAAAAATATGCTTTTAGCAGAACATTCTAATATTTTCAACTTAAGAGTTTGAGAGAAAAATAGAATTTCCATAGGTCCAAAATAATTTTGGATCTATGGAAATTATTATTTTTTTTCAAACTTTACGTAGAACATACATGGGGGTGAAATCGATAGGTCTAGTCCTCACCTATCACCTGCTTTCGGCTTGACACCTTACAAGAAACACCCTGTATATCAAATTTTAAAGTTAGACTCGTAGCAACTTTTTTCGTAAATATTAACTTACCGCGGCTTTTCCATATGGGATGGTGATAACGCTCAAGTGATCGCCAAGTTTGTGTATTAATTCAGAAAAATAAGTGGTATCGAATTGTCTGCAGCCCGGGCACATGGTCTCGTAGAATAGGTACACCAGAACAATCTCCTTAGAAACCTCATTATTTAGTTGAAAATTCTGAAACACATTTGAACCAACTTTTTAAATAGTAACAAATATGAGTTTGCAAAGACTATGGTTTGATGATACTTTTAGTATTAAACTAAACTAAAACACATTGCATAATCTAAAACATTTTTCTAGACCTTGTGCGGGACCGAAGAAGCGATATTTCCCATAAATTGTTGTAATCTATTTGTACGACCGTGTACTCGTACATCTGTGAAATAAATCAATTTAAAGGACCTATTGTAGATTTAATCTAATATTAAAGGTTACTATGTAATATCACACAATGTTTAGCATTAAAGTTTAAATAAATGTTAAAATTACGAACCCTTTGATTGTGTACTTCCAAACACAACAAAAGTTAAAGCAAAAAGCAAAAGATAATATGCAGCCATTGTAGACAACGGTGAATTGTATTCTTAGCAAGTAGAAATGAAGAATCCTTATATATGGTGTATTGTAGGTAATTACTTGTATAACAATGCAAATCATAAGTCAAATATTTATAGCCTGTAAATTATTTATTCTAATCGTTTGTTTCAGCGTTCCTCTGTACAATTTTATGCTTATTTTAATGTTAGTAATATAATTGTCATTAATAGATTTCAATAAAATTGTGAACAAAATAAAACGGATGATTATATTTATATCCAACCTACATATATTGGCTCTAGTTCTACTATAAACATTTCCAAACATGATAGCCAGCACATCAAGCTAAACACTGTGGCAAATGTATGATAGTCTGATGTGCTGTAATCTGTACATATCTAGAATATGACATAAAATATCTAGGTATATGTATTTACTAGCGGCCGCTCGCGACTTCGTACGCGTGGATCCCGTTTTACCCCCGTTTCATCTATCTTACGCGGTTTAGATTTTTTCATACAAATGTTTTTTCCCGCTAACTCCCGTTCGCGTAGGAACTTTGCAATATCCTATTGTAACTAAGCTTTAAGTTTACTAAGGTAGTACAGCTGCATGTCAAATTTCAAGCGTCTAACTTAAGCGGTTTAGATTTTTCATACAAAAGGATTTTCCCGCTAATTCCCGTTCCGTTCCCGTGGGAATTTCGGGAATTCCTTTCTTAGTGCTCATCTACGGTACCTAAGCTACGTCCCTTCCAAATTACAAGTGCCTACGTTTAGCCGTTTAGGCTGTGCGTTGATATGTCAGTCAGTCAGTTTCTCCTTTTATATATTTAGATTTGCACTGCCCGGTAGGTCGCATTCAGAGCTCCGTTTTATTTGATGAAAGACGATGCCTCGCTGTTCGTTTGTATCTACATTAACGAGCTTTTTTCTCTCCTTTTAACATGCCAACACATGCTTATCGACTCCTCCTCCTTTTAACATGCCAACATAACTCAACACATGCTTATCGATAGTTAAAATATAAGGGAAACATTGATACTGCTTTCGCGAATTAAATCTGAAGTCTCAACGAATAATTACTTACATAATCTTTACTTATTCTATCAATTAATAGCACATATAATGGGCCGTAAATTGTATGACCGATATCTTTAAAACGTTAACAATCAACCACATCTCCTGATACAAACAAAGCGATTTGCCTCTACATTTATCATGCATACTGAAAGGGGTGATGGAAATCTCTACAAGTTCCATCTACATAGTCCGAGCACAAAATAGAAAAGTAGTCCGAATCTGTCTTTCCTATTTAATGTAACCTGGGTACTTTTAAGACTAGTATTCCGTCTTATACCTCTTCATCACCCCACCCCACCATCAAAGGAGACGGAGGAAAAATGCAGACTCAGTTACAAATTCATATCATCAAGTCGCCCTTAAATACCAAAGTTACTTTGTCTGTCTGTTGAATAGATAAATACAGATATACTTAAATAGTAGAAGAAATACGCAGTTAAGTAACCAATCCGCAGATCAGCGACTCGAGTTGCGACAGAATTGATATTCAAACTACCTGACAACAATAAGATAATAGGTAGCTGAAAGCTGTTTCAGGAGCCGCCGCGCTTGCAAAGCTTTCAAGTTTTCTGAATCTATGAAATAGATTATAATCCTACCTACATAATATTGTAAATTTAAAAGTTTGTGAAGATGGATAATTGTTAGATAGGTACGGTTTCTCGCAAAATAAATAAAATAAATAATAAATAAATATAATTGGACATTAAATTGGACAAATATTCTGTGGTTGTGCCTTTAAATAAATAAATAAATTTTACACTGCGCCTCTAGTCCTAAACTAAGCAAAGCTTGTACTATGGATAGTAGACAACAGATATAAACGTACATATATTTTTTTTTGTAAATTTTATACATAGTAACACCCAGACCCGTCACAGACATTAAAATATGTACATCATTTTAATTTTTGCCTGGCCGGGAATCGAACCCGGGACCTAAGACTCGGCATAGTAGTCCGTTCTGAACCACCACACCAAACGGCCGACGAATCTAATGAAAGGTTGAGGAAAGTAATATTATTGTTTATACTGAATAACATAGGATATTAATACCTAATTTATAATGATATTGAGTGAACCTGAATTTCAAAAGCTACCGTGTATTCTGTGACTATAGTATAAATTACACTTAACACGTTTTGTATAAAAACACATTAAAATAACTAAATTCTACGTGATTCAAATATCTATCATTTCTTTCAACAAATAGTTTGTGTAAATGTCACAGTTCTTTAGGTATGCAAAGCTTTATTAGCAGTGAATTCAGAACATACCAATAAATACTTATGTTTAATTATGAGTTAGGAATACCAACTACTTAAGAATTTCATGTTTTGTCCTCATGACTCCACGTTCTTTAACAAAGTAAAATACCTAATTAGTATATAAAGTGTATTCAGTAGTTCTACTGTCAGTATCAAAGTAAAACGTTACATGAACACTATTTAAGACGTCATACAAAATAATGTTTTTTAATTTTATTGCATTTGCCACTATTCTGGCTTTTATAAATTGTCGAGAAATCGGTACGTGATTAAAACTTCTTAATTAATTAATTAATTTATTTATTTTAAAACCTTAAACCTTCATTTACAAGTCATCTCGTAAGTTACCAATACTATTTATATCTAAAATTGACTAGTCTAAGTTTCCCTCTGGTTTATTATAGATCCTCTTTCAAAATGGGGCAGTCTTAACAAACTTATTAAAATTAGCGGAGTTGACGAGCTGATGTACAACCAGGTAGATATTATAAATTAATATAATTTTATCCTGACCGTTATCATGAAAACAACTTATAGAGTTTTTATACATTATTTTGTATGAAGCTTGCTTTATTTTTATTAAGGTGATTTTGTTTGAATCTAGCTCACAGTGCAAGTTGATACACCAACTATACATTTGTACTACGAAGTTCACTGTCCCGGATGTATAGAGTTCGACACGACACAGTTGAAAGAAGTTATTGAAGTGTTGCACCAGTATGTGGACGTCCACACTTATCCTTACGGACATGCTAGGGTAAGTTTTCAAACAAAATCATAATAATATACTTACGTATAGTAGAGCAGGCTTTAACCCGAAATATAAAACAAAAATACTAATCTTTCCTCATGTAATATTCGTACAGATTGACAATAGGTTTGAATCATGTATTTTCAGACAGTTAAGCATGAAGATGGCACTGTAGAAGTGACCTGCCAGCACGGACCAGCTGAGTGCTACGGAAATATGCTTCACGCATGCGCGTTAGACATCATAGCTAACGGCACTGAAGCTTTGCTTTTCAACGCTTGCATGATGGGCCAATACAGCAATGACAAAAGTGCAGATAAGGTAAACTTTGAACAAGCAAACTTCACATATGTGTTTTAACTGTTATTAATGATGCTGAAAATAGTACCAGTATATGGTCATCACAAAAATCGACCCACCTACGTTTTACAGGAAAAGTCGTTTCTACTGACACAATCATGGTGCCCCAACAATATTGGTGTTATTTGAAAGCCCAATAAATACCCTTAAAGAAAAACACATTTAATTTCTTATTAAACGATTATAAACGATTAACATATACAATAAATGTGACTTGAAAAAAGACTTCACTTTGGGCTCACCTCTGGGATCAATTAGACCAATTTTTATGGTTATAAAACCAAATAATGATCTCACGTGTCCTCTTTAACAGATGGATAGCGATTAATCCCAACTTAACAGTTTTATAGCCATAAAATTTGGGTCAAGCGTAACTACCTATTTTTTGAAGAAGTGACTCTGGATTCTTCTACAGACACATTTTTTTGGGGTAAAAACCTTTCCTTTAATGAAATGAAGTTTAGAACTAGGCTTTTAAATGGTGCCAATATTGGTGGGAAGTGGGGATGCATACGTTTGAAAGTGCTTGTCGAGGAAGGGTCGATTTTTGTGATGACCAGGGTATAATCAGGCTGCACTACCGCCTTCAGCATTCTCTGACTAAGAGATTTCGCTATACATGACAAAACAATTGTGATCAGCGCAAACTTCTTCACCAGAAATAAACGCATTTTACTTGAGCGGAGTCCATGGATATTTATTAATTACTAGCGGCCGCCCGCGACTTCGTACGCGTGGATCCCGTTTTACCCCCTTCATCTATCTTACGCGGTTTAGATTTTTTCATACAAATGTTTTTTCCCGCTAACTCCCGTTCCCGTGGGAATTTTGCAATATCCTGTTGTAACTAAGCTTTTAGCTTACTAAGATACCTGCATGCCAAATTTCAAGCGTCTAAATTAAGCGGTTTAGATTTTTCATACAAAAGGATTTTCCCGCTAATTCTCATTCCCATGGGAATTTTGCAATATCCTAATGTAACTAAGCTTTAAGTTTACTAAGATACCTGCATGCCAAATTTCAAGCGTCTAACTTAAGCGGTTTAGATTTTTCATACAAAAGGATTTTCCAGATAATTCCCGTTCCCGTGGGAATTTCTAAGTATACTATAACCTGCCCAGGAGTACGAAGAATAATTGTACCAAGTTTCGTTAAAATCCGTCTAGTAGTTTTTGTTTCTATAAGGAACATACAGACGGACAGACGACAGACAGAGAGACAGACAGACAGACAAAAATTTTACTGATTGCATTTTTGGCATCAGTATCGATCACTTATCACCCCCTGATAGTTATTTTGGAAATACATTTCTTCTTCTATTTTGGAATCGACATCTCTACAGATTATTTATTAATGTTTACAATTTTATTTCAGTGTGGTGAAAAGATGAACATCAATGCAAGCCCAATAAAGGACTGTGCGAAGAGCCAGAAAGGCACCGATCTCCTTGTTCACTATGGTGAAGAGAGCAAGAAAGCAGGTTTCCAATACGTCCCCTACGTCCTTCTGAATGGGGAAGAGTGGAGAGGGAAAAGCTTATTGAAAGCTGTGTGTGCATCATTCAAAAACCCGCCTGAACCTTGTACACAATAGTAAAGTTTACGATGAAATATATGTTTAGAAATACTTTTAAACTGTCATTTTTAGGGTTCCGTAGCCAAATGGCAAAAAACGGAACCCTTATAGATTCGTCATGTCTGTCTGTCTGTCCGTCTGTCCGTCCGTATGTCACAGCCATTTTTTTCCGAAACTATAAGAGCTATACTGTTGAAATTTGGTAGGTACCTAGATGTATTATGTGAACCGCATTAAGATTTTGATGCAAAAATAAAAAATAATAATAAATACTTAGAACTGAAACTCAAAAATTTTTTTTCATCAAACATACCTGTGGGGTACCTATCTATGGATAGGTTTCAAAAATGATATCGAGGTTTCTAAAATATTTTTTTTCTAAACCGAATAGTATGCGTGACAGACGCTTCCAAAGTGGAAAAAAGTTGGTCCCCCCCCCCCTCTAACTTCTAAAATAAGAAAATGAAAAATCTAAAAAAAACATATGATGTACATTACTATAAAAACTACCAACGAAAATTGTTTTGAACGAGATCTAGTAAGTAGTTTTTTTTTAATACCTCGTAAATCGTAAACCGCTTATTACCGCGTAATCTTTCATACAAATAACTTAAATTAAAAAAAAACATAAATCAATGGTACGGAACCCTTTGTGCGTGAGTCCGGTTTTTTATATAATATCCTTGGGATTTGTACATGTGTAATAAATAAATTCATTTTACCAATATATAAATGTGAATGATTAAGGTTAATTAAATATTAATGTCACTTGAATCAGATTATAATCACAATTATACGTAGTTAAGTAAATAGGTAGTCTATACTTATTGCGCATTTAGACCAGCAGACATCATAACATTGATATTTCTCCAATGCAAAATTAATTTGTAGTAATTTCCTTATCTAAATTACGCACACAACTTCATATGAAATACATAATATAAAATAATATGACCATTTCTGAACTTAATCTAATATGTCGAATCACATTAATTTATTATGAAGTACCATATTATGAATACATTCCAGTGTTATTGCCAGTGTATTATCACACACATATGAGAAAACACGTTCATTAAGTGGAGATAACAATAATATAATGTTCCTACGCCAGTTTATATTGTTTGCTACTGTTTTAGTTATTACGAATTCTCAGGATATTGGTACGTATTAAATTTTAAATTTAATGACATTCAGTGAACTTAATTCGAACCTGAAAAGATTGCTTTTCCTATTACAGAAATTCTCTCCAATGCGTTAGATAGTGTGAATACGCCGATAAAAGTCATCGAGGCTGATTTCATTTTTATTAAAGAAAAGGTAAACAAATGGTATAACCACAGAACATAGTTCTATGTTCTGTGGGTATAACTAACTATCGCCTGAACATTTGCGCGTATCAAAAATATTATTTTAGTTTAAATTTAGTTCTTTGAGTAATGATATGTTATTGGGTTTATTTCTTATCTAAAACTCTAATTAGCACTTATCAGCGGAAGTGTGGGTTAAACTTTATTTTGTTTCCGACGCATCTATCAAATCCCTACTAATACATACATTATATGTATGTAATAGTAGGGATAATAGTTATATGGCAGTTATATTATAACTGCCATATAAAAAACACTGTTATTATGAGTTCTCATCAGCCTTGTATTTTAATTCAGATTACAGTGCAAGTAAACGTACCAACATTGAAATTGTACTACGAAAGCTTATGTCCCGACTGCATTGAGTTCGATTCGACACAGTTCAAAAATGTAGTTGAATTGTTGCATCAGTATGTGGACATTCACACGTATCCTTATGGGAATGCTAGGGTAAGTTTCTGAATTAACTCATATTTTACATAAATGTAATCCCACCAAAAACATTCTGTAAAAAACTAGCCAAGTCTCGATTGAGCTGCTTGTTTATCTCTAAAAAGTAATGAAATCTAGACAAAGTCGTGCCAAGTCTATGGTTCCTTACTGCGATTTCTTTATTTTATAGTTAATGTTGTGTGACTTGGCCGTTGAAGGGTGACAAAACCAGGTGCTCCATGACACCATTGCACCAATCTGTCGCCAGAACCGCTACCCATTGACGATGGAAAATTGCCACTTGGAAAACGTTGATTCAACAACAACCAATCAATTGTAGGTTTAATAAAGCTGCGTATTTCAATAATACTTATGTATGATTGTTCAACGGCAAAGTCACACAACATTAACTATAAAATAAAGAAATCGCAGTAAGGAACCATAGACTTGGCACGACTTTGTCTAGATTTCATTACTTTTTAGAGATAAACAAGCAGCTCAATCGAGACTTGGCTAGTTTTTTACAGAATGTTTTTGGTGGGATTTCACTTCTTTTTGTAGAAAGTGGCAAAATTATTTAACGTCGTCGTTTTATCGACATTTTTTTACGTTATTAAACACAAATAAACTCAACGACCTTTAAAATGGACAACGAATCAGAATTGTTTTAATAACATAACCTTAGCGAACCTTACAATATAATAAACGAAATCAACGAAATGCAAATTACACAACATTCAACTTAATCGACGGGGGGCTCTAGAAAGGAAAAAAATCTGGACACCGCTTGCTAGTGCTAGCGCCATCTAGCGGTGAGCGATACAGGCGAACACCACGGTGCCGGAGTAGTATTGATTTATGAATGTGGTGTTACTCCCAGATCTTCGATTTTCCTAGTTTTTAGAGTTTTCCCTTTATGTGGCCATTAAACCCTAACTCTGTACCAAATTTCAGCTCTCTGAGTTTATGGGAAGTTCTAGTTCTATTTTGATGATCATCAGTGAGTGAGTGAGTGTCATAAATGCGAAACTTTGCTTTCGCTTAACTTCGGAACTAAATGACCTACAGACTTGAAATTTTGGATTTTAAGTATGTGATTATAGCTTACTAGATGACAAAAATTTCTACGTTCTGGTCTTATCCAGAGGTTCTCAAATAGGGGCCTGAAAATGCGGCGAAATGGTTCCAGTAAAGGATGGTACGGCAGTGTTTGCTTCGCGCTCGACTTGGCGGGGGCACTGCCGTGCCCCCAGATAATGAGGGTTTTCGCGAATGAAAGATCCGCTAGATGGCGGGACGTGGATGTGGGGTCTGACTGCTGCGTGATTGGTGGATTTTGACATATCTGTCAATGTCATGTCAAAAATAACCAATCATGCAGCATTTGGACCTCGCGTCTACGTATTGCCATCTGGCGGATTTTTCATTAGCGAAAACCCTCATTGTGCTAAGTTTGACGACAGCCTGCGTCTTGTCGGTGTCTCTACCTACACCAACAAGACACAAGCCTACGACACGATTCCGTGTAGAAATCGTTTGAAAATAAAGTTGCGGGCTAGACTAAACTTTCGCTGTTGTAGACTTTAAAAGATTTTTTTTCTGTTTTCAGACAGTGAAACATGGCAACAATACTGTAATAATTTGCCAGCATGGGCCAGAAGAGTGCTATGGGAACAAGCTACACGCATGCGCGCTGGACATCATAGCTAACGGCACCGAGGCGATGCTCTTTAACGCCTGCATGATGGCCCAGCGCAGTAATGATACTAGCGCAGACAATGTAAGGCAATTCATTATTTATATTATTGAAAGTATGGATAAATAGATGAGTTAAGTCATTGATTTTTTAAATTGATAGTAAAGAAGGTACCTATAATGGTCTTCAATCGGCTAAACATATTTTCTTGGTCATAAAACACCCTCAAATTGCTACTCAAACTAATTGAAGTTTAATTATATATTTTCAATGCACTAGCTGCAGTTTTAACATAACTTTGTAAATAAAATGACAGCCAATCTTTGATACCTAATATTACAATTATTCGTTACAAAAATAAGTAGTTAGTAGTTACTTCCTCATATCGATCGAAATCTTGTTTACAGTGTGGAGAACGCATGAGCATCAAAGTGGACTCAATCAAGGAATGTGCTAAGAGCCAAAAAGGCACCGATCTTCTGGTGCATTACGGGGAAGAGAGCAAGAAAGTCGGTTTCAGATACGTCCCTTATGTCCTTCTCAATGGCGTCGAGTGGCAAGGAAATAACCTCTTGAGTGACTTGTGTGCGACTTTCAAAAACCCGCCAGAACCTTGCAGATCAAAGTAGGATTTAAGATAGAGCTGTTTATTTGAAATGTCTCCGCCAACCGAACAAATTTTATCATTAGTAATGAATATAATGACCAATCTATAAGTTAAAAATCGTTTGATTAATACATATACTTGTCCCTTACTTAAATTATGACCTCAAATGAGCTTTATGCTGAACACTATCCACATTTTTATTTTATAACATATTTCTGCAGTGGTGCTTGGTATGAAAGTATCTAGAGAAGTTTGTCTTGTAACAACTAACAACAGAGCTGTTATTTACATATTTATAGAGATGATAAAATTCTTGTGAGATAAATGGGAAAATAATTACGCATAATGCTTTGTTAAGGCCGGGTAGCAGAGAAAATGGCGAAAATGAGGTTTTCATTTTTCATTTTTGAGGTACTAAACAGTAAAATTAAAAGCTAAGATTTTTATTGGGTATAGTTCAGGATATTTTCTAGGGCTATTAACGGATGGAAACACGATTTGATGAAGTTGACTCGATAGAATAAATTCCCAAAGTTACCTCTATTCGTTTTCTATTTATGGTTTTATTTTTAAAATAAGCGATTTGAGATTCTAAATCTTTTACTAAACTAAAGTTCAGAAATAACTTGAGGGCTTTTAACGGATGAAATTTTTATATTGCGTCTTATTTAGTTACTATGTTAAAAAATGTGGAAAAAATCGTCCATGACGGCTTGGACAATCTCAATCAGTCGCGCGGTGGCGCTTACGGAGGACGGACGCGTGTCAGTTTTTTGGCCGTGACAGTTCGCGATTTGTCAATATTTTTGGCAATGATGACTTTGATGAGTCACAGTATAATAATATCAGTGTTAGCTATCAGCTGGAGAAAGCTTAAATTTTTGATAATTAAAAATTATCAATTTTGTCTACCTATTGAAATTTAAATCGTTCGCATCCTTTTAAACGAAGACTTTACTCATGATACATAGTACATTCCTCAAATATGAGACAAAACCAATGAGTTAAAATTACATTTTAATAGTACCTACATACAATCGTCTTACACTCCTTAGAAGAGTACACTGACACAAATAAATAATAAAAAATACTGTCTAAGGTCTGTAGCTAAAGGTCTAAGCTGTAAGATAGAAGAATCTTCTAGCCAAAAAGATGGCAGATGCAGCAGATGTCAACGGATTTAAAACTGGAGTTCATATGACTCCTTGTAGACTTGAGTCTCTAGAGCGTCCCTTCCTCCACCATGCGTAAGAATTTTCACAAAAATACTGTCTAAGGTCTGTAGCTAAAGGTCTAAGCTGCAAGATAGAAGAATCTTCTAGCCAAAAAGATGGCAGATGCAGCAGATGTCAACGGATTTAAAACTTGGAGTTCATGTGACTCCTTCTAGACTTGAGTCTCTAGAGCGTCCCTTCCTCCACCATGCGTAAAAGTTTTCCAAAAATACTGTCTGAGGTCTGTAATAAAAGTCTAAACTGCAAGATAGAAGAATCTTTTAGCCAAAAACATGGCAGATGCAGCATATATCAACGGATTTAAGACTGGACTGGCACCACCTTGCAATGTCATCCTCTCATTGTTATCTGTAGGTAATGTAAATTATTTTTAAAATGTATTTAAAAAATAAAATGTTCGTTTTATTATTTCAATAATCTGACCTCTCAACTCAACTACACTACACAAACACCTTTGTTCGCAACTGTACTGACGAAACTTCGATATTATACCGTTCATTTAAGATGGCAAGCTTTTTGCTGCGGTAATGCACTCCAGGTAACCGTGTGTGATGCTTATTGCTCATAGTGATTTTCGATACAGAGCCCCGTACATACGTTATACATAAATTATGGAAAGAAAACACCCAGACCAATACAAACAAATATGTATGCAATTTTAGTATGATATTTTTATTTATTAATAAACAAAAAGACTGAACAAAATTGATGCGTGTACTGACTAATGTTATTAACCACATGCAAAGCCTTGTGAATTGCAACAACTATAATTTATGATCCAAGCTCTAAATAATCGCTACTACGAGTAACTGATCATAAAATGTTTTTCCAATCGCTCAAGCTCCCGAGGATCTACCGATAGGTCGGGTGACGTAATCTTGAAATTATTTTAGCCGGCGCGGAACTTCCGGAAGGTCGGGTGACGCCACGCCTCTTTGAACCGTGTTTACTTTGGCAGTTATATTCTATATTTATTCGATTCTAAAATATATTCCCAAAAATTTTGAAAGTTGTTTTAATTTGTATCCTTGGATATGATTTGTATTAGAAAGTGCTGTGAGTGTGACGCTTGAACGGAAGGAAGTCAACCTAACCTAACCAACTGCGTATTTCTAAACTGCTTATTTCTATACTGTGTAGCCGCGAGAGCTCTTTGGCGCGCTGTCTTCGGCGAAGTATTGCGCGCGCAGATTTTGACAGCGCGAAATACCTACTTTAGCAGAAATACCAAGCCTTAAAGCTATTAGCGCTCTTTTATCAATATCAGTGGTCAAAAAGTGTTCAAAAAGTGGTCAAGATGCAAAAGGGATACTGACAATTTACAAATAGCAGACAGACAGTCTCCGACCGCATAGCCGTTAGTATTTTTGCTGTAGCGTTTGTTACTTGCATATAAATCATGAAAGGTTTGACAGTAATTATTATTGTTGTGTTGTGCAGTGCCGCCTCAGAAAGAACTTTAGCAATGAATATTAACTCGCAGTACATTCGTAAGTATTAAAGAAACTTCATAACCATGAGACTACGAGTTACATTTAGGGTGGATTCGACCAAACAAGAGTAATATACAGGATGGAATTTTGTAATGCCACCTGAAGGGAAAGTACTCTTAATACTGTAGATAGAAAATTTTACTCAAAGAAAACATTCCTTTATTTTTTAAAAGAAATAGAACTGCATTCAATGATTTATAAAATTACCTGCTACACTTAGGAACCACCAACTAAAATCTGTTAAATCAAATCAAAATCAAAAAATATTTATTCAGTTTAGACCACAAGTGGCACTTATGAACGTCAAAATATAGTAAATAATAAAAATGAAAAGGTAGCCCAAAAATTACACCTGTATTTTTATTGCATCGATCGTTAGGGTTAATTACCTACCTATAAGGATGAAATCTCTCAAACAAACTTGATATATCAAATGCAAGGAAAACCATGAAATCTTAAATTATTGTTATTATTTACAGAAAACTGTATGGTATGGTGGTAAATTTTCGTAAAATAAAAAAGTGAGTTTTTCAAGTCTGTCCTGCACAATGACTCTACATCTCTTAGCTAAAATCATAAACAGTCACATCACGCATGGGGAAATCTAATCGCGAACGGCGTAATCTGAATTCAGGAGCAGGCATCAAAAGCTTGTAGACATTCTTGCTCCTGCCAAGCCAGAACACTGGCACACTGAAATTAAATCAACGGTGGTTGAGCACTGCGTGGATTTCTATGCAAATCAGTTTACCAGTACGGCGACGCGATTGCCGCAAAATTGATGCCATTTCTGTTGCTTTCACACTCGGTACGGTACCATTTGTTTTATTGCGCAGTTACTGTATGTAAAGCAAATGTTGCCTATAAATAAAATATAACAAAGCTGTATTGTCAGCTACAAAGCTGACAATGATTACTACTAAGTATGATCGTCCTAAGTGGATAATTTTAAGTTGCTTATAAATTGGTTATAAAACCACATTTTTTGCAAGAAATCCTAGGTGTAAAAAGTATTAAGCCGAAACACATAGCCATTCTGTTTAGATGACTCTACTCGTATCAGTTAGGCACAATGAATATCATCAAGATATGTAAACTACATACGAGTATTTCGGCATATTGTATCTTAATAATTTTTAAAACGTATGTATGTTCTGGATACAGTATGTTCGATGTTCAGACAGTTCTGCTTCTGCTGTAGTTAGGCAACCAAATCAAATCAATACCACTTGTCTCATCGTAAATAATGAACCTAACATAGTTTTATCTATACACTTTTGCAACCCCACCCATTCAGACTAGGGGAATGAAATGGGTAAGTATTAATCAATTAAACGCGTCAGTCGTCTATTTCTCTGGCCGATTCATTAGCGCGTAAATAAGGCTAGATGTAAATCATGTCATTAGGCGTCTGCGATCGGAGCCACTTCTAATTGAAAATAAATCTCATTAGGAGCGCGGCAGAAGCGCAATTTGCCTTTCGCTCCTTCCATTTATATTTTTACATTACGGTATTGTGGGGATTTAATAAACATTTTCTATGCAAATGGTGATTAGATGGCTTTGTTTGTTTAAAAGTATTTTACATGATATGTAAAAGTATTCAAAGAGGTAAAATTACTTGGGTAATACACAATGTAGTAGGTTTGCTTTTAAGTTTAGGTGCTTAACTAACAGTTAAAACGGATTAGAGAATATTTTAAAAAACATTCATAACAAAGAATAGCGAGTGACATGTGGCGTGCTTTATCATGACAAAAAAGATTAATTAATTAGCGTACTTCAAGCTATGGCGTTTCATTGCATATTACTTACAAAAGAGTAAAAAACTTGAAACCACATCACACGTAAGCGAATAAAGATCAAGCACTCGCAACGATTCTTCATAAAATATCTGAAAATGGAAATGGTTGTGTGCACTACAGTCGATAAGGGCAGACTGCAACTAGTAACTCGCGTTGAACAAAGAGGGTTGTTTGACCTGACTCAGATATTCCGGCTGGAACGGGGCCGGTGAAACTATGTTAGCTGATTTCGTTCCAGTGAGATTAAAAAAGAAACAATCTGGAGATTTTAATCAACTGGACAGTCTATTGGCTGAGTCTGATTGCAAAAGAACTTACTGTCGTGTTACAAAGTACCCATTTTTAAGCCTTGAAAGCGATAGAGATTATCTCGTTCAAAGAGTTTGATTAAAAAATATGATTTTCCTCTAGGAAAAATGTTTTGACTCTGATGAAACTTAAACTCTCTACCTTTGCATGCAATTCAACCTCTATACCAACAAGGATATTATAAGTAGAGGACAGTGTTTCTTACTCTAAAATTTTAAGGGAAATACTCTTCTTTCGGCGACTTTCCAAAACTTGAGGGCAACGGATCACTTTGCATTGCATTCATATTCAATCTTACAATAAAACATGCTCTGCAATGGGTTCTGACTCTGAAACTAAAAACATAAATATTATGTATAATAAAAGCAATAATGGTGTCGAGTGAAAACAAAGAGTGCACTGTTTGACTTCGCACATCACATCCGTCTCTCTTATTCCGCGGTGAAACTATGTAACCCAATTTTCACTTCGGGAAAACATCGGCTTATTGTTTTAAAAATGAAACCCGTTTCCATTTTGCTTTGTGGGACAACCAATCGTATGCTGAAATACATTACTAAACTAGAGTTTGAATTGAGTTTTTTGGTGCGTCAATTCGTAATATTATGAGCATGGAAGAGATCTTTTACTAATTAATGACAAAACTGATTTATGGATTTATTTTGTCTGTCAGTTAGTGTGGTGTGTAATAAAGACATCGATCAACAAGCGAAAGAACTACAAACTATGTAGAATGAAAATATATTATGACATAGAGAAAAAAATACTTAAGTCTTTTACAAACCCATGCGTGAAACTTTCGTCTCAAGGAGATATAAGCATTAGCAGGTACATGTAACCACGTGGTAGGTACGAGTATGTTAAAAAACAGGTAAACAGGGAAAACCTCATTAACACACACGCGTGCTAAGTGCATCGATACTATACGCGTCCGACATCAAATTAATATTTAACGGGGTAGGAAAACCCCTCCGCCATCGTGAGAATCCCCACCTGCTTCGAACGTGCATTATTACAAAAATAGGCCGTTTACCCGTAACCTTGCTGTAATAATCGTTACTTACGGACGTTGGACTATTTTTTACAGTAGAATTTTATGATTGTTTGAATAACATTTTCTTTATCTGCCCTCATGAAAATACATTTTCGGTTGCGTGTTTAGTGGACACGCGAACGGCCTACCGAGCGCGTTAATAATAACTTAACGAGTACATCTTCATAAATATGTTACAGTATAAATGAAATAACAGAAAAATAAGTGATTTTTTTCACTG
Source organism: Ostrinia nubilalis (assembly GCF_963855985.1). Classification (NCBI taxonomy): domain Eukaryota; kingdom Metazoa; phylum Arthropoda; class Insecta; order Lepidoptera; family Crambidae; genus Ostrinia; species Ostrinia nubilalis. The sequence continues at coordinate 9,113,198 of NC_087088.1, read as the reverse complement.
AATGTTAAAAATGATTTATAATCAAACGCGATCAATCACGATTTCACGGTTTAATGGGCTACAAATCGACCGGTGTTGCACAGTAATTCCACCACAACATCTACGAGGTCGTTAAATGAAATAATTAATAATAATTGTTAATTATCCCAGTGACTTAACTTACATTAGGTGATATCGAATCTTGTTGATAAAAAAACCTATTTTTTTAATAATATACCTAGATGAATCCTAGTCCCGAAATAATCACAAAGATATATTTTTTTATTAATAGCATTCTGTTTGGGCACATGCAGCCAACTGCATTCGCCGCAATGTTTCACCCGAGCGCAGACAAACAGGCCCGCCCGCCACCTGACGGCCTTTCAGCGATCTCTTTTTATTTGTGCAACCCCTGCAATCTTGAAATGAAGTTTTGTAAACTTCTACAGCCCGTAAGCGAGCTATTAAACGGTTGGCGTGGTGTAATTCCTTATAATTGCACGTTAATCATATGTAATTACATGCAGTTTCTAACATAAATGTTATTTTCTTTTCGTATTTCAATAAATGAATACATTAAGTACTCATGTATTGTGATTGTTTACATTCTCATTCGAAAATGCATACAATTCAGAATGCCTCTTAATTATTGTTTGCAGTATAAATAAATAAAAGAAACATAATCATAAATTGTAAATTTCGTAGCTCCGCAAAATTAATTAAACCTTAGCATTAAAGACTAAAGCAGACGTAGTTAACTACCGTTCGATGGAGATTTGAACCGACAAAGTTTTTATTAAGTTGAGCTTGTTGGATTGCAGCCACACTCGTCCGAGCTGCTCACTGGAATCAACCAACTTCCTAAGTGAAATGTACGAATCGCAAACTTGCCGGTCCATTTAATACGGGCTAGGTGCCGCTGGCAACTTCCAAACTTAACCCAGAGCTTGATAACTTAACCCAGAGCTTGATAACCAATAAATGATATTTTGTTTTTCTCAATATTGAGTTTGGCGGACTCACGGCATAGCTGTACGTGACGTGTTTTATTTTGAGTAATATCGAAACCATGATGGCCGATTATACACTTTTTCAGTATTAGATGTTAGTTACAGCACACATTTTGGTTCATTCATTCAATTCCTGTCCTAATCAAACTAAGAATCGAACTCAGAATCTCCGAGTCAGAACTGATCAGAACCTTATTTTTCACAGAACCACGGAGACTTATGTAATGGATTATTTTCATTCTGTTGAAATTCAATGTTCGTTCTAATATTTGGTAATGTACCCTATTTTTAGAGTTTCGTAGAAGTTTTAGAGCCTTTAATGCTAAGGTTTAATTAATTTTAGAGAACTACGCTGATTCTTCATGTATCTTTCTCTCACAAATCACAATTAATTTTCTCAGAAATTATTTGACGTGATAGATCGACTAAAAGCTACAAAAATATAGGCTAGGGCTAAAGGAGTGTCTTTGATTAACATAACTACCTAGTTTAGGGATTTTTAATTATATTTCACATTTTGATGCCATAAAAATGTACGGGATCCTACGTTTGCGAGGACAACTTGCACTCGGCCAGTAAAAACGTGGATTGGTTGTAGAAAGCGGCTATCAACCGTCACTATTTGCAAAAATGTCTCCTTTGCACGTCCCATCTGATAGAGCGGGCCGGATTGCGATCAAATCTATCGATAGATCACGTTTCGAATTGGATTCCAGATTTGCATCTGTTCAGTTTGTTTTTGGAATGTTCTACTTTCTACCGCTGCACATTTTATTGCCGGCGTATCTAGGACTGCAGCTATCACTTGAGAAGCCAAGAGGACTTATCTTATAAGCCATTATGTCTTTCAGGAAATATATATTTTTTATTGTATTTTTTGTAAGCTAAAGCTAAAGCTGACCTTATAAATATAATCAAGAATATATTTTTTATAAATTAAACTTATGAAAATGATTTAATTTTCCGACCGTAATTGTGTTAGGATAACGTTTTAAATGCGATTAAGGTTGACATAAATTTAGATAACCGACCATTAGCGATGCTGATTACGAGAGGAGGCGTTACGGCAGAGTTGTAAGTGAAGGTAAACTCATTAGCGAGCCGGAACCGCCCGGGGGCGCCACTGCGCCAACTCCTCATTTACCAGGACGTCTACTGAAACTTCTTTACGCAAATAGCATTTCTTCACTGGAACTAAATGGATGCTGCGTCTTGTAACTTGTTGCCTGTGGGAAGGCTGCGTCTTCCTTATTAAAAATGTATATCAAGTATCAGACCTGGACAATTTTAGAGTTAACCTCACCAAAAAGTGAAATATTTGTTCTATACAAAACAAAATTGTGTAAAGTTTAAAAATCACATACAGGGTGTTAGGTAAATGAGTATATGAGCCGACACTAGCCCATGTTAACATATGCATATACTCGTAAATGGTATGGTGAAGTCAGAAATTTGATATCATCATTTTAGTAATGTTCTTAAAATAAAATTTATAATATCAGATTTGTATGAAAATTAAAATAATTGAAATGATGATATCAATTTTCTGACTTCACCATACCATTTATATTAACATGGGCTAGTGTCGGCTCATATACCCATTTACCTAACACCCTGTATAAGAAGGAACTTAATAATATCGAAATATGATATCCGTTCAAATGCAATAGAATGGCGTGTTGAATTGAATTCAACAAAGCAAAGAAAGTAATATGTGAGCTCTGCGGCGGTTACAAAGCGCCACATAACTACAATGCTATTGTGGAGAGCAGACTCTGCCCTCAGACGTATCATCAGACCATACACGAACTACCTGCCCAGCACGGCTGAGTACACACGACTGCCCACGAACCACTTAATTTAATACCTTAAACGGTCACTCCAGAAACACGTGGCTATTTATAACAACATACCTAATAGGGCTGAAAACTGAAAAGTTATATAACGATTTTATAAAGAAGATGATACATTCGGCATCTTTTAGAAAATATCTCTCTACATTGTAAAATAATCTGACTACCATTACGGTGAAAACCATGTAAAACTTTGATATTTAGGCCACGCTTAAGTACTTGTTGATATCTAGGTTTTGGAATTATTTCGCAGAGATTCTGCAGGTCTGTGTAAACCTTGCTTAAAATAAGAAGATCACACACAGTCGTGTTTAGTTCAGATTCTACTCAGTTTAAAAGAAAATACTTTCTGATGTAAAAATAATATCTTACTGTACCTACTAAATCTAACCTATCAAAAGAAAAATTCCTACATAAAGATTGTAAAAAAAATGCGAATTTACTTCTAGAGCTATTACCTAGGTAATAGGTAGGTACCTAGCATAGCTGGGCATTAACTCGTTAATCCGTTAATTAACGAAGTTAACATTTCTATTAACGGATTAACTTTTAAGTTAACTTTAAAAAATGTTAACGGACTCGTTAACTTCCGTTAAATTATCCTAAATCCGTTAATCGTTAATCCAGTACCTACTATTTACCAAAAAGATACAGCAGGCACGCTGAAAAACGCTAGAAAAACGCGTTCTGACAAGTACGTTCGGGCTTCCAGAACTTGCAGAACGCAAAACAACAGTTTTTGTAACCAGAACGAAACGATATAAAATATGCTATTTTTTATTTATTTATAAGCTTTATATTGACTTCACTTGTTAGGATACATTATGTGGGACAAATCTTGCAACTGAATTTAAGACCAGTTCTCCTTAACCGATTGAGCTGAAATTTGGGATACTTGTGTAAGTACGATGAAAATGCAATGTTATGGTACCATTAAGCTGGTCCGATGATGGAGTCAGTAGGTGGCCATAGGAACTCCTAAATGAAACGGCGGAATCGCATCGATTTTGGGTTCGTTGGATTTGTCTTTTCGAGCACTTTAGTACTAGATGATGTCCAGGGTCCTGATGATGGAGTCAGGAGGTGGCCATAGGAATTCCTAAACGAAATGGTGGAAACTTATCGAGTTTGGGTTTGTTGGATTTGTCTTTTCGAGCACTTTGGTGCTAAATTGTATTGTAATTGAACCAAGGCTCTGAGATTGAAATATTATAGACTAAGAGCTGGTGAACGCCAGACCTACCTACGTCATTTTATAAAAGCTGAAAGTTTGTTAGCGTATGCTCCCAATATAGGTTAGAATGTTGGTGGATTATGAAGTTTGGGTCATCGTGGCTTTGGCAGCTACCCTAAAAAACTGTCTGGCAAGGAGTTGGAACTGTCAAAACTGTGTGGCTGATGTCGAAACAACTTCTAATCATTGCTCAAATATTATATAAAAATCAGATTTTATGGTATAACGTAAGTAGAATTACAGTGTATTAAATATACAGAAAAAGCCACCGTAAAAGTTAGGCTTACGTTATACTATAAAATAAAAGCTGATTTTTATTTTTATATAAAATATTAGGGCAATAATTAGAAGTAGTTTCCTCATCAGCCAGACAGTTTTGACAGTTCCAACTCCGTGCCAGACAGTTTTTTTAGGATACCTGCCAAAGCCACGATGACCCAAACTTCATGATTCACAAACATTCTATCCTATATTGGGAGCATACGCTGACAAACTTTCAGCTTTTCAACCGACTTCAAAAAAAGGAGGAGGTTCTCAATTCGACCCGTATGTTTTTTTTTTCTATGTTTGTTACGCGATAACTCCGCCAATTATGAACCGATTTGAACAAATCTTTTTTCAGCGTATAGGTTATACCTCAAGGGTGGTCCCATTTAAATTTAATAATAAAAAAAACAACCCCCAAGGGTGGAAAATTGGGGATGAACTTTTTTATACGCAATATCTCCGCCGATTATAAACCAATTTGAACGATTATTTTTTTGTTGAATAGGTATTATCAAAAGGGTGGTTTCATGCGAATTTGAAGAAAATATTTCACCCCCAAGGGTGGAAAATTGGGGATGAACTTTTTTATATGCAATATCTCCGCCGATTATGAACCAATTTGAACGATTATTTTTTTGTTGAATAGGTATTATTTGTGTTCACGCATTTGAAGTCGGTTTTTTTTTTTAAAGTTATATAAAATGACGTAGGTCTGGCGTTCACTAGCTCTTAGGTTACTACTAAAAAGTGTAATAAAATAAAATTATAATAATAAAAAACTTTTTTAAAAACAAGATTTTATTTTGAAATGCAGTTGTTACCAAAACAGTACTTATTATTATTCTGTGCCAAAACGAAAAACATAATTGTATGCAAGGTTCAAATAATTTCGACAGCTTGTAGCGCAAACATAAAAAAGGAATAAATTCCATGTGCGATACAAGCTTTCGAAATTATTTGAACCTTGCATATTACAATTATTTTTTTGTTTTATTATAATGTGTTAACGGATTAACGATTAACGTTAACTTGCGTTAAATCTTGCTAAATGTAACGTTCTAACGTTTAACGAAGTTAATTTTTTTATTAACGATTTAACGATTAACGAAGTTAACTATTTGATTAACGGTGCCCAGCTATGGTACCTAGTCAATGTTATAACTTAAGGTTTTTTCTGTATCGGATGAAATAGGGACTATTAAAGTTACGCCCGTATTCACACGCGACGCTTACTTAATTGTAGTAGCAAATCGAACGCACAGCGTTGAATAGAGCTCTGTGATTGGTTCGTGTGTCACCCTGTGCGTCCACGCGCACTACGAGACCTCATAGTAATGTTTGTGAATACGGGCGTTAGGCTTACACGTGCATAATGCACAAAATGACGATAACTTAACTATTTTCAATATGCATTTAGAACAAAGTATTTATTATGAACTATAATTTACAAGCAATGGACATTACACTTACATACCATTAGTTTTAAATACCCAAGATAATAGTTCACTGTGAAACTACAATCACCTACAATGCCTACAGTGGAAAAACAGTTTGTGACGTAACATTTAGATTCATCGACTAGATTCTGCCCATCGCTTCGCCCGCATCAAGCATATGTGTTAATCCGACGTAATAACGCAATGAGGGCTATCGTTTTTATACTTAACAGTTGGCACCCCTGGCGATTGACAGGACCTTACTCTACAGTGGCGCCATCTTGATGAGTGCAAATGCGATAGTCCTCCTACCACTTTAGCACTCACCAGTTGGTGCCACTGTCTTCGCTACTAGCAAGTGACAGGACCTTACTCTACAGTGGCGCTAACTGGTGAGCGCTAAAACGATAGCCCTCATTAACAGTGTGCGTTAAGAAGTAACAACAGACAGAATCAAAACTTATCCACCTTCCCAAATGTTAGGTTTATTTAACTACAAATTTTGTCTGTTACCCAAAAACTAAATCGCGCGCGTCCCTGTTTCAAAAACCGGGATAAAAACTATCCTATGTCCTTTCTACACTATCTCTATGCCAAATTTAATCAAAATCGCTTCAGTGGTTTAGGCATGAAAGCAAGACAGACAGACAGACAGAGTTAGTTAGTTATAGATATTACTCGTAGCATAATAATTGTAATACAATTATATTTTATATCACGAAGATGGGGGGTACATAGGTAATAATAAGCTCCTGTAACCTTTTAAATTGAAAATAATAAATACCTACCTACCTGATAAAGGGGTCCCTACGATACCTGAATTGGCTTGACTTACTTTCGTGAAATCATAGATTTTAATTTCAACGAGAACTATTGAAATTGCATTTAGAGATGGGTAGTGGGTAAAAACCCATTTCACCCGATTGGGTTTAAACTGGGTGATTTGGGTAAAAACCCGGTTTTTACCCATTATCACCCATTCTGGTGGGTGAAAACAAAAATAGCGTTTTTTTAAAGTGAGAAGTGGTATTTGTTGCTAAGGGGGCGTTCTAGTGTTACGTAATGCAATCTGGGGGGAGAGGAGGTCTTGAAAAACTTTACAATGCGTTACAGTGGCGGAAGGGCGGTTCGATTTCAAGTTTTTAAGCAGAAGTACTTTGTAGTTGGTGTTGTTATTTGTAACTTTATACCGTAATGTCATCAAAGAGAGAGTTTGGCATCTTTGGCATCCCCCCCTCCATGTCCTTGCCATGATCACAAATTATTGTGTTCCTACTAAATTTCTTCTAAATCGGTTCAACGATTCTTGAAATAACACCATTTTATAAAATAATTGGTCACATCATTTTACGATTTGGCCACGATATAAATGCATATTAGTGTTAAATTTGACTTATTACTTATTAATCAATAAACTTAAATGAGAAAAATTCAATAATAATAAAGAAAAGATACCAATTAAAATAATTATAAAATTATTTGTTTTCACCCGGTGTAAACACCCACGGGTGGAATGAAACGGGTTTTTATTGGGTTTTTACCCTCATGTGGGTTTTTACCCGGGTGGAAACCCATCTCTAATTGCATTACCTACCTTTGAGCGATGCCTTGTATCGAAAATTTGACTTTAAACTTATTTTTATTAATTTGTCAATTAAAATGGAATGTAGGTACGTAAATATAATTTATTTATAGCATAGAAGTACTAGTATTCTATATTCACAACACTTTGTATTTTCATTATAAATATTGAAATGAAATAGGTAAGTTTAAGTAGGTATACTTACCTCATACTTAATAGGTAATAATTATTATTTAAAAAACCCAACTGCGTAAAAATGAACTAAAAAGATAAAAACAAGACAACTCACCCTTAGTGTTCACAAATGCAGTCGGAGGCATCATGACTAATTCTTTTGTTGGTGATATGTATTTGATGCCTCCGAATCTTTATAGTTAGGTGCCTACCATACATTTTTGTAATCTACTTAAAAAACTTAAAAAGCCATTTCGATACCCCACTCGATAGGCTTTGAGAAAAAAAACTTTTTTGAAGACATTATGGCGCCTAAAATCCGCCATTTGTTTTTTTTTTAATTTTAATATACTAGCCAGTGTCACTCTCACGATTAAGACAAATCTAACGACACCTCTCACGCTAAAATCGGTCAAGCCATTTAGGCTATAGGCCGTGCCAAAGAAATATACATACACACATACACTCGAAAAACATAACCCTCCTTCTGACGCAGTCGGGTAATAAAAACTTAACTAACTAAAACAGTTTTAACTGTAACATAGAAAGTCTGCAGAGTGACTAAAGTTACAAATACACGTCTTGTCAAAAGAAGTCCACTCCACTTAGAGACCACATCTGACTTTGGGTGTTAATACTAAACCGATTTTGTTAGGTAGTAATCAAGTAAAAATCAAAAACATTGTAAGTGCAGCTCTTTATTTTCCCTAGAACATCGCTATTACATAAGCCTGCAGTGATGCTATCATTTTACATCTTTACACGGTTCAGGAGGGTTCTTGAACAAGGCGCAGACGTCTTTGATTAGATCCTCGTGTTTCCCTGTCCAGGGCTCTAGGTTGAGTTCGACGTGGGGCAAGGAAGTGTATTTTAACAGACTATACTCACCTAGAAATTCAAATATCCGGTCGCCTAGGTCACTCTTGGCACAGGATTTGATATTTGCCAAAACTTTATCGCTAATGTTCATTTTCGATCCACACTGCAACAGATGAGTGCAAAACAAGTGATTAGGAAATTACAAATTACCTAAGTGTCCTTAATGGCCTCGTTTATATTCTATCATCTATAGTATAAAACTACATAGTTTTAATCACTTAATATCTTAATTAAACTATATAAAATGAGTTTATAGATACCTCATCGACTGCATCATCGTTGGACCCATTTTCAGATCTTTCAAGATCCATCAAGCAGGTGTTGAAATGTATGCTTTTATATTCTTCTTCTTTTTCTTCTTGGGCGAAGTAGTAATGTGCACATCCGTGCAGTTTGTTCCCGTAACACTCAAGTTCTCCATGCTGGCACCAAAAGGTAAGTGTACCGTTGTAGTATTTAGTTGTCTGTAGAATAAAATGAAAACATATTTAGTTAAATCACATTTCATAATTAATTTGATTTCAAACGTCACATCTACCTTAAAATCACCGTTATTGCACTGTTCACAAATTAAAGTGTATATATCAAATTTTAAAGGTAGACTCGTAGCAACTTTTTTCGTAAATATTAACTTACCGCGGCTTTTCCATATGGGATGGTGATAACGCTCAAGTGATCGCCAAGTTTGTGTATTAATTCAGAAAAATAAGTGGTATCGAATTGTCTGCAGCCCGGGCACATGGTCTCGTAGAATAGGTCCACCAGAACAATCTCCTTAGAAACCTCATTATTTAGTTGAAAATTCTGAAACACATTTGAACCAACTTTTTAAATAGTAACAAATATGAGTTTGCAAAGACTATGGTTTGATACTTTTAGTATTAAACAAAACTAAAACACATTGCATAATCTAAAACATTTTTCTAGACCTTGTGCGGGACCGAAGAAGCGATATTTCCCATAAATTGTTGTAATCTACATTTTGTACGACGGTGTACTCGTACATCTGTGAAATAAATCAATTTAAAGGACCTATTGTAGATTTAATCTAATATCAAGGGTTACTATGTAATAGCACACAATGTTTAGCATTAAAGATTTAATAAATGTTAAAATTACGAACCCTTTGATTGTGTTCTTCCAAACACAACAAAAGTTAAAGCAAAAAGCAAAAGATAATATGCAGCCATTGTAGACAACTGAGAATTGTATTCTTTGCAAGTAGAAATGAAGAATCCTTATAAATGGTGTATTGTAGGTAATTAATTGTATAACAATGCAAATCATAAGTCAAATATTTATAGCCTGTAAATTATTTATTCTAATCGTTTGTTTCAGCGTTCCTCTGTACAATTTTATGCTTATTTTAATGTTAGTAATATAATTGTCATTAATAGATTTCAATAAAATTGTGAACAAAATAAAACGGATGATTATATTTATATCCAACCTATATTGGCTCTAGTTCCACTATAAACATTTCCAAACATGATAGCCAGCACATCAAGCTAAACACTGTGGCAAATGTATGATAGTCTGATGTGCTGTAATCTGTACATATCTAGAATATGACATAAAATATCTAGGTATATGTATTAACTAGCGGCCGCCCGCGACTTCGTACTTCGGTAACTCCCGTTCCCGTAGGAATTTTGCAATATCCTATTGTAACTAAGCTTTAAGTTTACTAAGGTAGTACCTGCATGCCAAATTTCAAGCGTCTAACTTAAGCGGTTTAAATTTTTCATACAAAAGGATTTTCCCGCTAATTCCCGTTCCCGTGGGAATTTCGGGAATTCCTTTCTTAGTGCTCCTCTACGGTACGTAAGCTACGTCTCTTTCAAATTAAAAGTGCCTACGTTTAGCCGTTTAGGCTGTGCGTTGATATGTCAGTCAGTCAGTCAGTTTCTCCTTTTATACATATTTAGATTTGCACTGCCCGGTAGGTCGCATTCAGAGCTCCGTTTTATTTGATGAAAGACGATGCCTCGCTGTTCGTTTGTACATTAACGAGCTTTTTTCTCTTCTTTTAACATGCCAACACATGCTTATCGACTCCTCCTCCTTTTAACATGCCAACATAACTCAACACATGCTTATCGATAGTTAAAATATAAAGGAAACATTGATACTGCTTTCGCGAATTAAATCTGAAGTCTCAACGAATAATTACTTACATAATCTTATTCTATCAATCAATAGCACATATAATGGGCCGTAAATTGTATGACCGATATCTTTAAAACGTCAACGATCAACCACATCTCACTGATACAAACAAAGCGATTTGCATCTACGTTTATCATGCAGACTGAAAGGGGTGATGGAAATCTCTACAAGTTCCATCTACATAGTCCGAGCACAAAATAGAAAAGTAGTCCGAATCTGTCTTTCCTATTTAATGTAACTTGGGTACTTTTAAGACTAGTATTCCGTCTTATACCTCTTCATCACTCACCCACCATCAAAGGAGACGGAGGAAAAATGCAGACTCAGTTACAAATTCATATCATCAAGTCGCCCTTAAATACCAAAGTTACTTTGTCTGTCTGTTGAATAGATGAATACAGATATACTTAAGGCGATTAGAGTCCTCAATCCGCGCCAAATGGGCATTTTGTAAAGCCTACTCCTCTTTTACTGTTGGATAGAAATAGTTGAAAAAAATATATGTTATACAACAGTTCAAGGACTACATTTGTGACGTTTGAATTTTCGCTACGTCTCTTTGTTTTGGATTAAAAAAATAAATACGGGACATCGATTTTTTACTTAAATTCCCTACTCCTCCAAAACGGCTATGTTAATTTAAAAGATTTTTGCACGAATAGATTAGGAATTCTTTAATCTTTAAATGACACGTTGCGTTTTTCAATCGAACATTACTTTCATTCATAAATTTTACTTTTGATAAATTCCGAACGTTTTGCTGTTGAGGGGGCCTTCGCGGGGTGCGGGCGGCAGTCGGCTGCTGGCCTTCAGACGGGGAGGTTGTGTCACTCGCTGCAAACTGACATTAGCGATCAAAATGAATTTTTTCTTTGGCTGAGTTGCACCACCTGACGTGACCTAACTTTGACCGTAGCTTTGGCGATAACCGGTGTTTTTTGTATGGAGTTAGACAGACTTTTGACGCTTGTCAAAGTTGAAGTAAGATGGTGCAACCCAGCTTTTGTTCGACAATAGATTTTATGTCAGAATTGTTCATAGAGTACGTGCAGTCAGACGATACAATTGAATTATGACGCGCTCAGACGCTATTTTCTACCTAAATAGAATCTATTAGTGTAAAAAAACTATAATTGACTCCAAAACAACTGCACTAGATAAATTACAAGTAGAAAAATTATTACGTTATTTATTTACTAGGCCTTTGCAATCAGTATCCAAATTAGGAGCTAGTCAGAATCTGTTACTTAATCGATTTACGTGAAGAAAACAATTTATATTTTCAATATGTTTCTTCGCGAAAATACCACAATTAAAAATAACACCTGTAACGCCCCTGGGTCTGCGGGGCGTCTTTCCGTTCTATACATGGCCAGAACGCACCCATAGGAAACTGCTCGTGTATATTTTGTAGTGCCCGTTTGTAAATCTGTGACTCCAAACTATACACGAATTTTGCGTACTGATCGTGTATAGTTTGGAAGAGCTCAGTAAAAAAAGTCATATCCAAACTATACTCGATTAGTTTCTACTACACCACTTACACTTGACTAGAGTGTTTAGTTGATATTGATTTAGTAAAATGTGGAATTATATTTAAAATTACATTTATTCGATATTATTACATAAAATATTATTATTTTACTGAATCTATAATAAATCTAGATTTTTAACACTATTGTAAGTGGTTTTTGAAATTAAATTGATTAGGTAGATTTCAAATTAAATAACAATTATATTATTAGTGTAATAATAAATTCATTTAAAATGAGAGAGAGTGAGAGAGGAAAGTTCAACGTGCATTATTAATACATTATGCGAGACTTTAAATGCTAGGTTTGTATTATCGGCCGTTTGGTGTAGTGGTTCGAAACGGACTACTATTCCGGAGGTAGCGGGTTCGATTCCCGCACAGTACAAACATTTGTGTGCATGAACATATTTATTTGTATTGGACTGGGTGTTTTCTATGTATAGTAAGTATGTATTTACAAAAAAAAAGTATTTAAGTATGTATGTTTAATACTTAGTATTATGTACAAGCTTTGCTTAGTTTGGGACTAGAAGCGCAGTGTAAAATGTCTAAGGATATTTATTTATTATTTATTTTATTTATTAACTTTTATCTCAAGAACAAAATCATTTTGACATATTTCCATACCTACATAATTCTTAATTTAAGAGTTATTCGAGAATTGATGAAAATTAAATATCAGCCCCAAAACAAATATCTTTTCTATGGCAGAATACGTGTCGAAAGATGATTCAATGTTTAAAGTAGACACGCAGATATGAATTAATATGTAATAGAAAGAGAGGTCAATAAGACAAAATGACTAGCATGCAACTACTCGCGTATAAATTGTAATCACGCACTTATTACAATACATACATGATTAGTCCGTATGCGTACTGGCGATGTATATTTTGGAGTAAGATAATTGACCTAAGTCACTACAAAGTATACGCGAGCAGTACGCAGCATATGCGTACTGGTCGTGTATAGTTTGGAGGAGCTTAGTAAAAAAAGTCATCTCCAAACTATACTCGATTAGTTTCACACCCTTGCGTACTGGCTATGTATAGAACGGAAAGACGCGTCTGCGGGTGGGTGTCTATGGGCGACGGTAATCATTTACCAACAGGTGATCCGTTTGTTCGTTTGCCTCCTGTCACATTAAAAAAAATTAAGATAAAGTGGTATTGAATTGTTCTATAGAGCTTATTAAACAATTTGGATACTGATTACAAAATTAGCCATTTTCGGAGTCGGTGGCAGCCTACCTTTTGGTGAGTCGTTTTGGAGTTGGTTTTAATTTTTAGTGAAATTAATCTATTTCATGCCTTTAGTAGACTATAGGTACTCAGTAGACCTTGTTGTTGCCACTGAAGGTGCATAGGTACACAGTACATTGATACCATATTTTTCATGTTTAGTGCAAATAAACTTCCCTAAATTACCAAACCATGAAACGTACCTATATTATTAAAAAGAGCCTTGTTGTCGTCAGGAAGTTGGTCTAATTAATTCAGCTTGCAAGATTCCAGCCGAACAAACATTTATGTAATTACCTACATACATCATAAATTGCAAGCTAAATAAAAGCTTGTAATAAAGTCGGGTTTGTTCAAATTTCGAGAACGACTGAACCGACAAAAGCATTAGAAAATTTACCAAAAATAAAATAAAATTTTATCCCGTACAAAATGTTCATGGATTTTGTTATTTTTATTAAATACCTTTACGCCTGAGTTAAATGACACCGACATTAAGGTTCATCAATTTAAGTTTAAAATAATAGGCAGTAATGTATGAAGAAAGAGCTTCTATTCTGTATCTACCTATGCCCGTGTATTTTTGATCGGTGTCAAATCGGAGTTTTTGGTGCGGGGTACGCGGGTGTTGCTCGCGGCGTGAAGGTCAAACGCCCAAGGTCATTGAGGACTCTAATCGCCTTAAATAGTAGAAGAAATACGCAGTTAAGTAACCAATCCGCAGATCAGCGACTCGAGTTGCCACAGATTTGATATTCAAACTACCTGACAACAATAAGATAATAGGTAGCTGAAAGCTGTTTCAGGAGCCACCGCGCTTGCAAAGCTTTCAAGTTTTCTGAATCTATGAAATAGATTATAATCCTACCTACATAATATTGTAAATTTAAAAGTTTGTGAAAATAGATAATTGTTAGATAGGTACGGTTTCTCGCAAAATAAATAAAATAAATAATAAATAAATATCCTTGGACATTAAATTGGATAAATATTCTGTGGTTGTGCCTTTAAATAAATAAATAAATTTTACACTGCGCCTCTAGTCCCAAACTAAGCAAAGCTTGTATGGATACTAGACAACAGATATAAACATAGTTATATACTTTTTATACTGAATAACATAGGATATTAATTAATACCTAATTTATAATGATACAAGCTTTTGCCCGCGGCTTCACCCGCGTGAAATTTAGTTTGTCACAGATCGTCATAAATTATAGCCTATATGTCATTCTGGGCTATAAACAATAATACTGTAAAGTTTCATCAAAATCCGTTCAGCAGTTTTTGCGTGAAAGAGTAACAAACATCGAGACATCCAGACATCCACACAAACTTTCGCATTTATAATATTATATTAGTAGGATTGAGTGAACCTGAATTTCAAAAGCAACCGTGTCGTCGGTTGATTGCAAGAAGTAATTAACTAGCAGAAACATGATTTCGAGAAATAGCTTAATGAAGTTTGGAGAGACAAAAAGCCATTTAAAAAAAAAATATAATAGGTAGCGAAGCAATGAAAATGCCGATACATAAAAATAAGTCTTAGTAATCATTTTTAGTTACTGGCATTTCAAAATAACGTACACAGTATTTAAAAAAAAACAAAATATGAAGTTAATGTCTTTTGACTGACGGCCAACTATAACAAACCAAGAAGTAATTACTTTTTACTTTATCGGATTACCGTAATACATGTTAAATCAAGTTAAATTACGTTGAAAATAATATAATAAACAATCATAATCATCATTTCAGCCATAGGACGTCCACTGCTGAACATAGGCCTCCCCTAATGCTTTCCACGTTGATCGATTGGTAGCGGCCTGCATACAGCGCTTCCCTGCTACCTTTACGATGTCGTCGGTCCACCTTGTAGGTGGACGTCCCACGCTGCGTTTTCCGGTACGCGGCCTCCATTCCAGAACCTTGCTGCCCCATCGGCCGTCAGTTCTGCGTACTATATGCCCTGTCCATTGCCACTTCAGCTTTCTAATCCGTCGGGCTCAGGTCAGCTCGGGTCAGCGAATTTAGTTCGTTTACGGATTTCCTCATTTCTGATTCGATCTCGCAAAGAAACACCAAGCATAGCCATAGCCCTCTCCATAGCACGCTGTGCAACTTTCAGCTTCTGTATAACGATGGCTCCTACGTATACTGGCGTAAGTGAAAAAAGTAAATTTTACAGGAGAGCCATTTTAGTGGCCAGAACCATATTTTTGGGTCATATCTTCTGACCTACTAAAACGAATTTAATGAAATTTCACATTTAGCCTTAACATGTAATGCTTTTGCTACTGCTGTTATCAATTTTTATATTTTTCTTACATATTTTGAGATTTTACGCATTGCCCTTTTACGTCGGCATATTTCTATAATTTCATGTATATTGTTCAACGTAAAGAGACTTAAATGACAACGTAAATATAATATTTTAAGCGATTACTCTCTTTATTTATGCATGTAATTATTTTAATTGTTATCATGTGCTATATCAATAATAAATCAGTTAGAAAAAGTCGTTTAATGTACCGTTTTACGTTTTAACGCAAATACGCCCATATACTGTGCTCGAGATTTAGTTAGGTCTTTTAACATAATGTGTCATATTTTTAAAAAATATAAATAACTTGAAAAAAATCGAATTGCCTAAGGCGGGAATTGAACCCACGATGCCTTAGGCAGTTCGATTTTTTCAAGTTATTTATAATTTTCAAATTAGTTTGAGATGCGACTCTTAACGCTAAAAATTAAATAACTATATAATGTGTCATAATTTATAAATAAAACAATTTGCTAAATATTTTCATGGCTTTATTTAAGATTTGGATTATAAAAAATATATGTTTATGTAAGCAACTACTCGTATAGATTGACGAATCGTATGATTGGGCTTTATACGTGGCGTAGTTTTGCACATACGCCTATTTGCCTAAAATTTTATTTTGTATCTAATGGAAAAAAATTTTTTTTTTCTTACTGATGTTATAGATTAGAGCAAAGTGAAATCATTGCTTAAATAATTGGAAAAAGGCGTAAGCGGCAGTTTCGCCCTTATACGTAGGAGCCATCGATAAGGCCTATAGTGAGAGGCCACGTTTCAGAGCCATAAGTTATCACTGGTAACACACATTGGTTGTAGACTTTCGTCTTCAGGCACTGCGGTATTTTGGACGAAAAGATGTTACGTAGTTTCCCGAACGCTGCCCAGCCGAGTTGGATTCTCAAAATTGGACCTACCTAGCTGGATCGTTTGTCCGAGGTAGACATACTTGTCAACAATCTCGAGAGTTGAGCTCCCAACTGAAACTGGGTAGGGCGCAACATGGACATTCGACATAAGCTTCGTTTTGTCCATGTTCATCCTCAGGCCTACCTGTTGGGAAACTCGATTAAGGTCTTCGAGCATTGTGCCAAGATCTTCCAACGATTCTGCTATGACCACAATATCGTCGGCAAACCGAAGGTGAGTGATGTACTCGCCATTAATGTTTATGCCGTATCCTTTCCATTCCAGGAGTTTGAAAGCGTCTTCCAATGCAGCGGTGAACAGTTTCGGAGATATAACATCTCCCTGCCTAACACCTCGCTGCAGTGGAATCGCCTTCGTGCTCTGCTCCTGTACTCGGACCGACATGGTGGCGTTTTTGTACAAGCACTTCAGCTCCTCGATATACCGATAGTCAATACGGCACCGCTGGAGAGATTGTAACACTGCCCAAGTCTCAATCGAATCGAAGGCCTTCTCATAGTCCACGGATGCCAAGCATAGTGGCAAATTATACTCCTTAGTCTTCTGTATAACCTGTCGCAGCGTATGGATGTGGTCTATGGTACTATAACCTTTTCGGAATCCGGCTTGTTCGGGAGGCTGGAAGTCATCGAACCTACGCGCGAGACGGTTCGTGATGAGTCTCGAAAACAGTTTGTAGACATAACTCAGATTTTATCACTATTTAGTTCCAAAGTTTTTTACACAAAAAGTCATTAAAAATCTTTATTAAGTTCTGGCAGTTAGTCAAAACAAAGTGTGTATCGACTATGTTACGACACAAAATCATTAATGGACAATAATTATTTTAATGCTATAAAAATTGACGAAACTGGATTTATCAAGTTTTACAAAAATAAATCTTCCAAAGTACGGCAGATATCCATTGAGCGATTTTTGCATAATATAGTATAAGTCGCGGCCAATATCGCCATGCTAGTATGGACACTTAATGACTTTTTGTAGTTAATGACTTCTTGCAATCAGCCGACGGTGTATTCTGTGACTATAGTATAAATTACACTTAACACGTTTTGTATAAAAACACATTAAAATATGTAACTAAATTCTACGTGATTCAAATATCTGTCATTTGTTTCAACAAATAGTTTGTGTAAATGTCACAGTTCTTTAAACTCTGATTTTTAATTCGACGGAATTTTGACATTTCAGAAGTGTTGTCAACACTGAAACATTCCCACTAAGAATGGAGAGCATTTTCATGAATTAAAAAATAATCCTTTCTTGAATTTAAGGTCTCACTTGAAAAACTAAGGCTTAAAAATGTACCGATCATTTCAAAATGGTTAATTGAATTTTTATTATCATACTTTTGAAGTTACAAAAAAAATTGGGAAATTATTTTTCTATTACTGGTCTCCCTGGCCAATAATCCATGGGTTACAAACCTTTTTTATGAAAATCCTTTTGTTAATAAAATCTTAGCTTCATAAAATAATCAACTTAACAAGATGCCAATTTTATAATCCAAGTTGATTATGATGACGATAATGATGATTGATGATCAATACATATTTTCGTTTAAGATAATATGTTGTTTTACTACGATAAAAACACGTTTTTTTCTATTTAATCTCTAAAATGTACATAATAATTAGTGTTCATTGAATTCACAAAACAAAAAATAGTTCATTCTTGTAAATTGTACTTGATGAAATTTCATTTCATATTATTTATTAATAATTCAAAGCAAAAAAGGCTTATTACATCTGAATTGTCAAAAAATGACA
This sequence comes from Ostrinia nubilalis, assembly GCF_963855985.1. Classification (NCBI taxonomy): domain Eukaryota; kingdom Metazoa; phylum Arthropoda; class Insecta; order Lepidoptera; family Crambidae; genus Ostrinia; species Ostrinia nubilalis. The sequence continues at coordinate 9,094,818 of NC_087088.1, read as the reverse complement.
GCTGTCAGAATTCCGTCGAATTAAAAATCGGACTATAGGTATGCAAAGCTTCATTATCATTGAATTTAGAACATACCAATAAATACTTATGCTTTAATAATTACGAGTTAGGAATACCAACTACTTACGAATTTTATGTTTTGTCCTCATGACTCCACGTTCTTTACAAAGTAACATACCTGATTAGTATATAAAGTGTAATTCAGTAGTTCTACTGTCAGTATCAAAGTAAAACGTTACTTGAACAATATTTAAGACGTTACACAAAATAATGTTTTTTAATTTTATTACATTTGCCACTATTCTGGCTTTTATAAATTGTCGAGAAATCGGTACGTAATTAAAACTTCTTAATTTATTTATTTATTATATATTTTAAAACTTCTTAAACCTTCATTTACAAACAATGAGTCATCTCGTAAGTTACCAACACTACATATCTAAAATTGACTAGTCTAAGTTTCCCTCTGTTTTATAGATACTCTTTCAAAATGGGGCAGTCTTAACAAACTTATTAAAATTAGCGGAGTTGACGTGCTGATGTCCAACGAGGTAGATATTATAAATTAATATAATTATTATTGTATCCTGGCCTTTATAATGAAAACTAGGCCAGTAGAATTAGATTTTAAATCGGAAATAATTCCTACAAAAGATTTTATTGCTTTAATGGCTTCATTGGTTGCCTATTAAGACTCTCCTAGGTTTTCGGCTTCGACGGAGTTGTGCTTAAGTGGTGGGGGCCCCCGAAAGGGGCGCTTTTTAGGTTTTCCGGTTATACTGCGTAAATAAGACCAAATTAATATGTTTTGGACAAAACTCGTGCAAATGTTTGGCAAAGTAGAAAATATCCCACCAAAAACATTCTGTAAAAAATTAGCCAAGTCTCGATGGAGCTGCCTGTTTATCTCTAAAAAGTAATGAAATCTAGACAAAGTCGTGCCAAGTCTATGGTTCCTTACTGCGATTTCTTTATTATTATATTTAATGTTGTGTGACTTGGCCGTTGAAGGGTACCAAACCAGATGCTCCATGACACCATTGTACCAATTTGTCGCCAAAATCGCTACCCATTGACGATGGAAAATAAATTGCACTTGGAAAACGTTGATTCAATAACCAGTCAATTGTAGGCTTAATAAAGCTGCGTATTTCAATAATACTTATGTATGATTATCTTAATAAAGATTGTTCAACGGCCAAGTCACACAACATTAAATATAATAATAAAGAAATCGCAGTAAGGAACCATAGACTTGGCACGACTTTGTCTAGATTTCATTACTTTTTAGAGATAAACAGGCAGCTCCATCGAGACTTGGCTAATTTTTTACAGAATGTTTTTGGTGGGATTTCACTTCTTTTTGTAGAAAGTGGCATAATTATTTAACGTCGGCGTCTTTTCTTTTAATATCATCGACATTTTTTTTACGATATTAAACACAAATAAACTCAACGACCTTTAAAATAGACAACGAATCAGAAATTGTTTTAATAACAAGTGCCACGCCATCTAGCGATGAGCGGTACAGGCGAACACCACGGTGCCGGTGTGGCGCTAGTAGTATTGATTATGAATGTGGTGTTACTCCAGATCTTCGATTTTCCTAGTTTTTATAGTTTTCCCTTTATGTAGTCATTAAACCCTAACTCTGTACCAAATTTCAGCTCTCTGAGTTAATGGGAAGTACTAGTTCTATTTTGATGATCATCAGTGAGTGAGTGAGTGAGTGTCGTAAATGCGAAACTTTGCTTTCGCTTAACTTCGGAACTAAATGACCTACAAACTTGAAATTTTGGATTTTAAGTATGTGATTATAGCTTACTAGATGACAAAAATTTCTACGTTCTGGTCTTATCCAGAGGTTCTCAAATAGAGGCCTGAAAATGCGGCGAAATGGTTCCAGTAAAGATGGTACGGCAGTGTTTGCTTCGCGCTCGACTTGGCGGGGGCACTGCCGTGCCCCCAGATGTGTATAATTAATGACCCTCTCCACGTCCAATAGCTGACGACGGGTGACGACCCGTAGGCCGTAGCCGTCGCCTTAACCAGCGTAGGTATCCATGTCAAGGCTCACGAGTTGGATTCGCTTATCCTTGTTCGTCCCAGCCGTTCCTTAACTGCGGTTGCTGCACCTCTTCCTGACAAAGTACGACCGATGCAGGGGTTGCTCTTATCAAACACATTTTCGATGCTTGGCAGGAGAAAAAAGATGCTATTGGTGTATTTTGTGACTTATCGAAGGCGTTTGACTGTGTTGATCATCAAACTCTGTTATTTAAGCTAGAACATTATGGCGTATCAGGCAAGGCCTTAAGCCTATTACACTCTTACCTCTCAGACAGATTACAAAAAGTAAATATTCACGGAACTAACTCTTCGGGCGCCCCCCTAAAAATGGGAGTGCCCCAAGGCTCAATACTGGGACCATTGCTCTTTCTGATTTATATGAATGAATTTGGTCTTATTTAATGCAGGATTAAATGCCCTTCAACCATCAGGAAGACCACTTTTCGATAATAAGTATTTTACGCTGTATAACCTGAAAACCGAAAAAGCGCCCCTTTCGGGGGCCACCACCACCTAAGCACAACTCCGTCGAAGTCGAAAACCTAGGAGAGTCTTTATGGGCAACTAATGAAGCCATTAAAGCACTAAAATATAGAGTTTTTATACATTATTTTGTATGTAGCTTGCTTTATTTGTTTGAATCTAGCTCACAGTGCAAGTTGATACACCAATTATACAATTGTACTACGAAGCTCACTGTCCCGGATGTATAGAGTTCGACACGACACAGTTGAAAGAAGTTGTTGAAGTGTTGCACCAGTATGTGGACGTCCACACTTATCCTTACGGAAATGCTAGGGTAAGTTTTCAAACAAAATAATAATATTATACTTACGTATAGTAGAGCAGGCTTTAACCCGAAATAAAACAAAAATACTAATCTTCCCTCATATAATATTTGTACAGATTGACAATAGGTTTGAATTATGTATTTTCAGACAGTTATACATGAAGATGGCACTGTAGAAGTGACCTGCCAGCACGGACCAGCTGAGTGCTACGGGAATATGCTTCACGCATGCGCGTTAGACATCATAGCTAACGGCACTGAAGCTTTGCTTTTCAACGCTTGCATGATGGACCAAGACAGCAATGACAATAGTGCAGATAAGGTAAACTTTGAACAAGCAATCTTTGGTACTATTTTCAGCATCATTAATGACAGTTAAAACACATAATCAGGCTGCACTACCGCCTTCAGAATTCTCTGACCAAGAGATTTCGCTGTACCTGACAAAACAATTATTATCAGCGCAAACTTTTTCACCAGAAATAAACGGATTTTACTTGAGCAGAGTCCATGGATATTTAATAATTATTATTATTTATTCATGTTTACAATTTTATTTCAGTGTGGCGAAAAGATGAACATCAATGCAAGCCCAATAAAGGACTGTGCGAAGAGCCAGAAAGGCACCGATCTCCTTGTTCACTATGGTGAAGAGAGTGAGAAGGCAGGTTTCCAATACGTCCCCTACGTCCTTCTGAATGGGGAAGAGTGGAGAGGGGAAAGCTTATTGAATGATGTGTGTGCAACATTCAAAAATCCGCCTGAACCTTGTACACAATTCTGAAGTTAACGATTAAATAATATGTTTAGAAATATTTTTAAACTGTCATTTTTTTCAATAATGTCCTTGGGATTTGTACATGTGTAATAAATAAATTCATTTTACCAATATAAATGTGAATGATTAAGGTTAATTAAATATTAATTTCACTTGAATCGGAGTATAATCACAATTATACGTAGCTAAGTAAATAGGTAGTCTATACTTATCACGCAGTTAGACCAGCAGACAACATGACATTGATATTTCTCCAATGCAAAATTATTTTGTAGTAATTTCCTTATCTAAATTACGCACACAACTTCATATAAAATACATAATATAAAATAATATGACCATTTCTGAAATTAATCTAACATGTCGAATCACGTTAATTTACTATGAAGTAGGTACCATGTGAATATATTCCAGTGTTATTGCCAGTGTATTATCACACACATACGAGAAAGCACGTTCATTTAGTGGAGATAACAATATTATAATGTTCCTACGCCAGTTTATATTGTTTGCTACTGTTTTAGTTATTACGAATTCTCAGGATATTGGTACGTATTAAATTTTAAATTTAATGACATTCAGTGAACTTAATTCGAACCTGAAAAGATTGCTTTTCCTATTACAGAAATTCTCTCCAATGCATTAGATAGTGTGAATACGCCGATAAAAGTCATCGAGGCTGATTTCATTTTTATTAAAGAAAAGGTAAACAAATGGTACCTATAACTGGTATAACTAACTATCGCCTGAACATTTGCGCGTATCAAAAATATTATTTTAGTTTTAATTTAGTTCTTTGAGTAATGATATGTTATTTGGTTTATTTCTTATCTAAAACTCTAATTAAGCACTTATCAGCGGAACTGTGGGTTAAAGTTACTTTTGTTTCCGACGCATCTATCAAATCCCTACCCGACTAATACATACATATTAAAATCACTGTTATTATGAGTTCTCATCAGCCGTGTATTTGAATTCAGATTACAGTGCAAGTAAACGTACCAACATTGAAATTGTACTACGAAAGCTTATGTCCCGGCTGCATTGAGTTCGATTCGACACAGTTCAAAAATGTAGTTGAATTGTTGCATCAGTATGTGGACATTCACACATATCCTTATGGGAATGCTAGGGTAAGTTGAATAACTCAGATTTTACATAAATGTAATAATGAGGGTTTTCGCGAATGAAAGATCCGCTAGATGGCGGGACGTGGATGTGGGGTCTGACTGCTGCGTGATTGGTGGAATTTGACATATCTGTCAATGTCATGTCAAAAATAACTAATCATGCAGCATTTGGACCTCGCGTCTACGTATTGCCATCTGGCGGATTTTTCATTCGCGAAAACCCTCATTGTGCTAAGTTGTTGTTTGACGACAGCCTGCGTCTTGTCGGTGTCTCTACCTACACCAACAAGACACAAGCCTACGACACGATTCCGTGTAGAAATCGTTTGAAAATAAAGTTGCGGGCTAGACTAAACTTTCGCTGTTGTAGACTTTAAAAGATTTTTTTTCTGTTTTCAGACAGTGAAACATGGCAACAATACTGTAGTAATTTGCCAGCATGGGCCAGAAGAGTGCTATGGGAACAAGCTACACGCATGCGCGCTAGACATCATAGCTAACGGCACCGAGGCGCTGCTCTTTAACGTCTGCATGATGGCCCAGCGCAGTAATGATACTAGCGCAGACAATGTAAGGCAATTCATTATTTATATTATTGAAAGTATGGATAAATAGATGAGTTAAGTCATTGATTTTTTAAATTGATAGATAAGAAGGTACCTATAATGGTCTTCAATCGGCTAAACATATTTTCTTGGTCATAAAACACCCTCAAATTGCTACTCAAACTAATTGAAGTTTAATTATATATTTTCAATGCACTAGCTGCAGTTTTAACATAACTTTGTAAATAAAATGACAGCCAATCTTTGATACCTAATAATACATATATTATTCGTTACAAAATAAGTAGTTAGTAGTTACTTCCTCATAACGATCGAAATCTTGTTTACAGTGTGGAGAACGCATGAACATCAAAGTGGACTCAATCAAGGAATGTGCTAAGAGCCAAAAAGGCACCGATCTTCTGGTGCATTACGGGGAAGAGAGCAAGAAAGTCGGTTTCGGATACGTCCCTTATGTCCTTCTCAATGGCGTCGAGTGGCAAGGAAATAACCTCTTGAGTGACTTGTGTGCGACTTTCAAAAACCCGCCAGAACCTTGCAGATCAAAGTAGAATTTAAGATAGAGCTGTTTATATGAAATAACGTCAAGCGAACAAATTATATCATTTGTATAATGAATATTATGACCAATCTATAAGTTAAAAATCGTTTGATTAATACATAATTATACTTGTGACCTCAAAAATGAGCTTTATGATGAACACTATCCACATTTTTATTTTATAACATATTTCTGCAGTGGTGTTGGTATGAAAGTATCTAGAGAAGTTTGTCTTGTAACAACCAACAACAGAGCTGTTATTTACATATTTATAGAGATGATAAAATTCTTGTGAGATAAATGGTAAATTAATTACGGATAATGCTTTGTTAAAGCTATTAGCGCTCTTTTATCATTATCAGTGGTCAGAATGCAAAAGGGACACTGACAATTTACAAATAGCAGACAGACAGTCTCCGACCGCATAGCCGTTAGTATTTTTGCTGTAGCGTTTGTTACTTGCATATAAATTATGAAAGGTTTGACAGTAAATATTATTGTTGTGTTGTGCAGTGCCGCCTCAGAAAGAACTTTAGCAATGAATATTAACTCGCAGTCCATTCGTAAGTATTAAAGAAACTTCATAACCATGAGTCTACGAGTATTACATTTAGGGTGGATTCGACCAAACAAGAAAAATATATAATCTCACCACAAATCGTCAGTTATTCGACATTTTGACATAATATTTCCCATACTGAAACTGTCAATGTGCCAGTTATACCAGGAGTTATTCTCGGATAAAAGTTTGGTCGAATCGGGCCTTAATTTTCTAGCTATATTCCAAGATCAATACAAAATACTTAATGCATTAATGATGTGTATGTCAATATTCTAACAGGAAATCAAGAAATAGTAGAATTAGTACTTCTACCTGAATATGATAAAGTGCAAGTCGTACTACTATATGAGACATTATGTCCGGCTTGCAGGCAATTTGATACGAGTGACTTTAAGTTACTGATCCAGGAACTGGACCTATATGTAGATATTCACACTTACCCATATGGAAATGCACACGTAAGTAATTTTCGAGTACTTTTGGGTACAAGGTGGACAGATGACCTCACAGAGGTTGCAGATAGGTGCTGAATGCAGGACACTGCCAAACTGCAATCTGAAAACCATTGGAGGAAGCCTATGTTCAGCAGTGGATATCCTGTGTGGCTGAAATGATGATCATGTTGAAGATCGCAAATACGAATTTCATCTTACTTTAGAATCGGAAAAGCGAGCTTTCATGGAAAATCTTTACACAAAAATATATTTTTGCTGCTTACAATCAAGGATATTTGAAACGTCCTTTTCTTGTCCACAGGAAAAAGTAATAAATAACGAAACCGTGACAGTTTGCCAACATGGTCCAACGGAATGCTATGGGAACATGCTCCATGGGTGTGCGCTGAACCTCCTAAGCAATACCACTAAGGCGCAACTCTTCAACAGCTGCACAATGGAATCGCAGTACGCAGACGCGTCTTTTGATGATGCTGCTTACCAAGTAAGTAGTAACTTCTTATTAGTATTTAAAATACAGTAATTACATCAAATACTTCGCAGCACTAGGCGTTGCCGGTCTAATAAGGGAGGCTGTAGGACGTAGGAATTTAGAGCTAATATTTTTTTTATTTTTTTTAGTGTGGAAGTAAAATGTACATCGCAGCAGATAAAATAATGGAGTGCGCTAAGAGCGATCAGGCCAAACTGATTCTATCAGCATACGGGAAGAAATCCAGAAAGTACACATATGATTATGTACCCTTCGTTGTTATTAATGGGAAGGAATGGACAAACCACGATCAGGATTTGATAAAAGTTGTATGCGCAGAATTCAAAAATCCTCCTCCTATTTGTCAACAATATCTATAGATAATTACTTATATATTATTATAGTAATTACTTATTAAAATAAATCTTCTACTTTAAATCTCTTATCTTTATCTCTAAAACAACCTAAGTACATAGAGTCTACAATCGATTGCCACTTTCTTATAAAATATTGGACTCTGCGTCTATTATACATAAGTACATAGTATATTTTACACCAGACACAACTTCAATCACGAGTGCCATTTACTGATAAATAAGGACGTTGTAAATAGCTGTCTTTATAAATTGACACCGTTAATCTAACTAAATAGATAATTCTTAACACTAATTTGCCAATTCCCTTATTTGTTTTGAGGCCATATTTAAAATATCCGTTAAACTATCCAAATTATCATTTCCTTAAGAGCTTTATCTAGCTAACGGTCAATAGGCTAGAGACTTCCATCGTTAAATTAGTGATAGTCGAGTCTTCAGCTTGGATAAAAGTGTTAAAAGTGATAATAGCGCAATGAATCTTTTAAATATTATACCGATTATTTTATTTAGCGTTATGTGTGAAACTTTGGAAGTAAACAACAAGTCACAGCACTACGGTAAACATTAATATAAAAATAATGAGCTAATAAAACATAACCTAGTTACTAAACGTTTACTTACATGTTATTTCTAGGTAATAACAGCAGAGACAAGTTGGAATTCAATGAAAACAATACAAATAAGGTCGGTATTCACATATTTTTTTACATGCATTTCTGTAAAAGTGATTTCAAGTTTAGTTATTCTACTTCGAATATTTGTAGAATCCTGTAGTTTTAAAACTTGCTGTTAAGAAAATATAGTACAAAAGATCACATAAAGATTTAACTGCACAATTTCTTAGAACATAACGTCAAATAACACCTGAATTTCTACGAGTATAAGTGTTCATAAATATTATTTTATACAGGTTTCGGCAACAGAGGATTATCCGAAAAATAAAGTACAAATAAAAGTGTACTACGAATCCCTTTGTCCAGGCAGTATCGACTTTTTCAAGAATCAACTCCGCCCCGCAGTAGAGGCGCTGGCACCATTCTTGGACATACATTTGGTGCCTTACGGAAATGCCAAGGTATGTAATGTTAAATTTTTTTTCTGATTTTATTGTATAGTAAGAGCAAAGCTGCAATATTCTGGAAGACGAAGATTGACTGATGAATATGGGTCGTAATCATAAACAACTTAAAAATGTTTATGGGATCCAGGAGAACTCAATATAAAAGACACATAATTATAATAATGGTTTCTACATTATTAATCGCACCCACCAACTGAATGATATAAATATAATTAAAAGTTAACAATCGCTACACACTTACATTTTATAGCTGTAAACGCACAGAAAACATAGCAGTAGTAGTAGTAACTATTAATGAAAAGACCACATATTAATGTTTTTTTTATTAACTATTATTTAAAAATCATATTTTAGCGATATTAGTGCCTACTGAAAATAGCATGTAGGTTAGGTTAGGTTGCATCAAAAATCATCAATTTTTCTTTTTTCATTTCATATTTTATTTTCATTGTTTTCCAGACGCGTGAAGTGTCTGGACATTTTTATTTTAAGTGCCAGCACGGGCCAGAGGAGTGCTTCGTCAACAGACTTCACGCGTGTGCTGTGGATGTCCTGAGGAATGAGTCTCAGGCCGTGATTTTCAACGCCTGCCTCATGCAATACAGCAAGTTTAGGAGGCTCCCAAAGTTTGATTACCGCATAGTGGTTAGCTGGGTAAGTTTGACAGGATGAAGAATACAAGTTTTATCATATTCCATTAATGTAAACCATCTCATTAATTGAAAATGACAGATTTTATTTATTTTAAAATCTTTTCATTTTCAACTGCAAAAGAAAGTCCTAGGCTAACCAATATAAATAATCCTACTAATATTAGTAAATGCGAAAGTTTGGATGTCTGGATGTCTTTACTCTTTCACGCAAAAACTACTGAACGGATTTTGATGAAACTTTACAGTAGGTATTATTGTTTATAACCCAGAATAACATATAGGCTATAATTAGCTAGTAATACATAATAATCAATAAAAATTTCCTGTGACAGACACTTTTAAGTTTTCATTTGTCCAACATTTTGAAGTTCGCGCATACCATTTTAGGACGAGCTTTTACTATTCAAAATTATGTTTCATTGATTTCAGTGCAATTACACACTACAGTTACGAACCCAGGGGATTTGGGAATGCGTTAACGGAGACCGAAGTTCTGCTCTGCTCAAGGCTTACGGAGTAGAAACACGAGCCCTCAGGATTTCGTACGTCCCGTACGTCGTATTAGGGAGTTCAACAGATGGCCCAGACGATGCTGGTGGTGATCTTATGTCCACGATATGTCATAAGTTAAACCCAGCACCTCCGCCTTGTGAAAAATGGATAGGAGCTTAATTTTAGTAAAACATATTAACATTAAAATAAACAGTTTTATTACTTCAATAGATATTTTACCCAAACCACAAAAGGCTAGTTCTTATCAAAATGATAATATCCCATTTATAAAGTGATTTTATTGTTTATGTGAAAAATGTAACAACATCATTATTTTAAAATAGTAGGTAATTGCCTTATATCATTTCTATTATTTAACTGTTGGAAAATGAAAACACAAAAGCAGAGGAACGCCTGCGTCCAAACCAAAGGCAATATCCGGGCTAGGAAGCTTTCTTTACAGGGCAGAAACTAAATCACAACACATCGTGAGGCAAGCCACGACCGATTTACAGCTTGAAAATTGCGTTTAAAAATGTGCTACAAAACATTTTACTGGATTTGCCTTAAATTTCACTAAAAAAGAGTTGAACGCGAATACATTTTGAAACATTACACACCTACAAGTGGAAACGTGTAAGTGGTGTAAGCTTACTGCTAATAAAAGTTTGCCATTTCAACATCACGTTGTCATTGTCACTTCTCAAAACGAGTAACAAAAGCGCAACGGAATCAGAAAACCATCTGATATAATTCTAAAATGCTGGAATAGTCCCAAATCTCAGAACAATAGTTTCAGCATTCACCGCTTCCATTGTCCCGGGATTTCGAAGTACGCGCCCCCGGGGCCATAACATATACGAGGGCACACGTGGACAATTCCCACACAGTCAGGGCTCACGCCAACTGTTATTATTCCCGACTCGCAACTAAATACAAAGTTGCAAACAAAGGTTTTTCTTCCCTAAATTGGGATGAAATTGGTTAAATATAACAATTTATATTGATGCATAGCAAATATCGTTTAAATGTGAGGCAGATTTTATTGGAATACAAAGTAAGAAGATTAAAATAATATTGATTTATTTGTAGATAAATATTGTCCCCAACATACAAAATAAAATAAATAGTGATTAACTGCTGCTTTACGGTACGGTATCCTTATTCCTCAACTCACCATGGAAATTACATTGTGCTCGTATTATAACACAAAAACCTATTTGAAAAACTATACATTCAGGGACAGTTATACCCAACAGTGGGAACACTGGGTAAACGACAACAAACAGCGTCAAGCCGACTTCCGACTTCGTAATTACGCGACATTAACAATGGGGAATTTAATTTGCATAAGCAATAGGCCTGACAATACATTGTGCCTATATGGCCAACGGAGAATGTTAATATGGCTACTATTACCACATAATAAGTACTAGTTTACTGAAGACTAAAGGTTAAGGAGCTTCTGTAAAATTACTTCTTTGGAGACTCAAATGGATCGTTACAAGCCACAGTGAAATACTCGTACTTAATCGATTGCTTTTAGTACGTAGTTTATTAAGGCGATTAGAGTCCTCAATGACCTTGGGCGTTTGACCTTCACGCCGCGAGCAACACCCGCGTACCCCGCACCAAAAACTCCGATTTGACACCGATCAAAAATACACGGGTATAGGTAGATACAGAATAGAAGCTCTTTCTTCATACATTACTGCCTATTATTTTAAACTTAAATTGATGAACCTTGATGTCGGTGTCATTTAACTCAGGCGTAAAGGTATTTAATAAAAATAACAAAATCCATGAACATTTTACGGGATAAAATTATATTTCGTAAATTTTCTAATGCTTTTGTCGGTTCAGTCGTTCTCGAAATTTGAACAAACCCGACTTTATTACAAGCTTTTATTTAGCTTGCAATTTATGATGTATGTAGGTAATTACATAAATGTTTGTTCGGGTGGAATCTTGCAAGCTGAATTAGTTGCAAGCTGAATTAGTTAGACCAACTTCCTGACGACAACTAGGCTAGATGACAAAATTTCAATTATTTGTCCGCCAGACAGATAATTAGAAAATATTAGTTATTATTTATTTTCTTTCATAATTAAATAATAACAGTGCTACATCGAGTTGAAATGGCGCGATACGCCACGCTTGAGTAGAATTTTTACTCAAATGTGACGTCACGACGCGACATTTCAACTCAATATAATACTGTAATTATTCGATTATGGAAAAAATTAAAAAATATGAGTCTAATATTTTCTAATTATCTGTCTGACGGACTAAATAGAATTTCGATTTCATTACCCAGTCATCATCCCTATTGGAACGCATTAGTACCTACCTAGTATGGTCTATGGCTTAAAAAAGCAAATGTTTCTGCTTTTGTCTATCACTTATGAAGAATAAACTGAAAATGTATTTGTCTTTTTATTAGAAATCCTTCATCAATTGATTGAGTTCAAATTTCGGATATACATGTAATTCGGGTGACAATGCAATATTGTGATGACATGGAGCTGGAAACTGCAGGGTCTGATGATGGAGCTGGAATGTGGCCATAGGAATAGGCTAGTTTCTTTAAAAAAGACTTTTGGTCCGTCAATTTTACATTATCAAAAAATATTGGACACGGGATATTTTTATTTTTCAATTAAACAAGTAATTACGACGATAATGATGCGATGAAATTCCGCGTGACGACACAAATCGCCACATTTTTAAGCATGCCTTGTCGTCATGTGCCTCATCTTCTGAACTTTGGTGCGCTTCATCTCTTTAAATTTTCATAAGTTTAAAAAAGTGAAAAATACATTTAGAGTTTTTTTTTGGTAAGTTCACCGACGGTCTTATTCAAACTCTTGCTACTTTCTTGCTTTATCCACGAAACATCCCTATTCTTCGAAATTATTACGATCTACAAACGGAAAATCTCTGCTACTACGCCGCAGTAAATACCCCATCATAAATAAAAAGATTTTTTAAAACAAGCTCTTTTATGCTAATAATTTTGGTTTCATGACATGCTCCTAAAATTCATCACCTTATAAGAGGATTTTAGTTTTTATCTGCGAAACTTTTTAATAGTAGGTACGTTTCATGGTTTGGTAATTTAGGGAAGTTTATTTGCACTTAACATGAAAAATATGGTATCAATGTACTGAGTACCTATGCACCTTCAGTGGCAACAACAAGGTCTACTGGGTACCTATAGTCTACTAAAGGCATGAAATAGATTAATTTCACTAAAAATTAAAACCAACTCCAAAACGAATCACCAAAAGGTAGGACACCGACACCGACTCCGAAAATGGCTAATTTTGTAATCAGTATCCAAATTTTTAATAAGCTCTATAGAACAATTCAATACCACTTTATCTTAATTTTTTTTAATGTGACAGGAGGCAAACGAGCAAACGGATCACCTGTTGGTAAATGATTACCGTCACCCATAGACACCCGCAGACCCAGGGGCGTTACAGGTGTTATTTTTAATTGTGGTATTTTCGCGAAGAAACATATTTAAAATCTAATTCTAATAAGTATGAAAAATATAAATTGTTTTCTTCACGTAAATCGATTAAGTTACAGATTCTGGCTAGCTCCTAATTTGGATACTGATTGCAAAGGCCTAGTAAATAAATAACGTAATAATTTTTCTACTTGTATTTATCTAGTGCAGTTGTTTTGGAGTCAATTATAGTTTTTTTACACTAATAGATTCTATTCAGGTAGAAAATAGCGTCTGAGCGCGTCATAATTCAATTGTATTGTCTGACTGCACGTACTCTATGAACAATTCTGACATAAAATCTATTGTCTAACAAAAGCTGGGTTGCACCATCTTACTTCAACTTTGACAAGCGTCAAAAGTCTGTCTAACTCCATACAAAAAACACCGGTTATCGCCAAAGCTACGGTCAAAGTTAGGTCACGTCAGGTGGTGCAACTTAGCCAAAGAAAAAATTCATTTTGATCGCTAATGTCAGTTTGTAGCGAGTGACACAACCTCCCCGTCTGAAGGCCAGCGGCCGACTGCCGCCCGCACCCCGCGAAGGCCCCCTCAACAGCAAAACGTTCGGAATTTATCAAAAGTAAAATTTATGAATGAAAGTAATGTTCGATTGAAAAACGCAACGTGTCATTTAAAGATAAAAGAATTCCCAATCTATTCGTGCAAAAATCTTTTAAATTAACATAGCCGTTTTGGAGGAGTAGGGAATTTAAGTAAAAAATCGATGTCCCGTATTTATTTTTTTAATCCAAAACAAAGAGACGTAGCCAAAATTCAAACGTCACAAATGTAGTCCTTGAACTGTTGTATAACATATATTTTTTTCAACTATTTCTGTCCAGCAGTAAAAGAGGAGTAGGCTTTACAAAATGCCCATTTAGCGCGGATTGAGGACACTAATCGCCTTAAATACCATGAAATATCTATCATCCACTGGAACATTAATGTTAATAATTATGTAATTTAATATTGTATTATTGTTACTTGAATTACTTAGCCGACTCCTTATTATTTCTATCTAACTCAGATTATCGATTCGATGATATTGTTAGTATGCGATTGTAGGCGTTCATAGGTAACTTTTTTGTACTTACTAGAAATCATTACTTTAGTAAGAGGTAACAGTTAAACAGTAGGAATAATCTTAATCTAATATTATAAAAAAATATTTATAAATAAGAAACATCATTCAATCATACTACTACTTAATTAATTGTCATTTTATTTGATAAACTCCTTTGAGTTCAACTCGGTGTCAAAGATAAACCGAAATAGACCATGCAATCAATGTAATAGCCACGTAAAATGAATCAGTGAAAATAATTACAAAAACAAATATAATAATAGCCCAGGTAGTAGATAGTAGTAGTAGTAGGTAGATAGATAGCCCTACAATCGCCATCAACCCACACAAGTCATTAACATTACAAAGTCTATGAATGACTCGAGCCATACATTTTTCGATATTAATGGCGGTCAGTTAGGTCCAAGTAAAAGGCTCGGTATGCAGTCGGTATAGTGCAACGATGAATCACGTAACAGGCATCTCGAATATTTGTTCTTATGACTAAGAGTCGATATTTACTCATTGGCCATAAAGTTTTATATTTAAAACCAGTTACGATAAAACTGAGGTGCTTTGTACAAGTGTCATTTATGTTTTTAAAACATGTCTTTGTCCATATCTAGAAGAATGTATTAATCAAAGGAAGTATTTACTTTCACTTGCGAATTCCGAAGTCAGTCCCACGACCCGAGGGGATAAAACTAATTAATACTCAGAACATTGCTCAAACACCGTTGTAGCTCCTCGACGTGTACCCTAAGGTCCAATTAATTCCGATCCAGACGGTATTGTAATGCAGTTACGAGTGTCAATCAAGGGCTTAGTGGTGGCCTTTGGGAGCTTTGTGCATGAAATAGTACTGAGGTAGTCCACGATGCGACTATAGCAATTCTATGAACTTCCTTACAACAATATGATAAAGAAAAGCGTCTGACTGATGAAAAACCTGCAATACCTCTACTTTCAGGAGATACCTACCTAACTATAACCAAAGATAAAAGAATGCTAAGTAGTGGTTGTCGTATCAATAATTTTGACAAAGCTGCATTCTAGAAATCAAAGGATCTTTAAAAACAACAATAATACGTTAGTAAGTAGGAAACACTGAAATAAATTAGGATATTATGTACCTACCTACTCAATAAATAATTTATTACTTAGAGTAATTTAGTGTATTTTCGGATAATGCCTGTGATGCCTTTAGCCTTTACCGACTTCAATAATCGTAGATATTTATTGGAAATCTAAAGCCAATCCTTCAAAAGAGAAACACTTTAACTTACGTTTTCTCAATCAAAATCAAGCAAACTGACAGCCCAATCGTAAATAATAATTGTTTTTCTATCAATCTACAATAGCGTTCTAAAAATAAAATTATATTACCTACCTTTTAAGTATCGATTCGTAAGTACTGGAATAACAAAATAGAGTAGAGACTCAGTAACGGTGGAGACATGTATTGTATAATGTAATGTAGGTACTATGTATTAGTATACGAGTAATAGGACTACGTGACTACGGCGCTACGACATGTGGATAGGTACCTATCTAATTTGTTCTACAACATTCTCGAAGCACCTACAGGTTTATTGATACTAAACAATACATAAAACTTATTACGAGTAGAAAACACTCAATACAAACACAAGTTTAAGGAATATAACATAAAGTCTAATATTTAGAACATGAGGATATTTATTACTCAGTAAATACAACTAAAATAAAACATTAAAAAAAAAACTTATTCAAGCAAGATGCCAAAGATCATTAGCTATCATAAAAACATGACGTGCTGTGTTGCGACGGAAAAGTCGTACATGCTCGTGAAAAACCATCGAGGTTTTCTTTAAATAGAGTTGTATGTACTTATTTAGTCGTCGCAATTTGCATCACCAATTCGTGCAGCAATATAAACGCGGACTATACAGGGTGTCACAAAAAGAACGTGCCAAACTTAAGGAGATGATAGATTAATAGATGACTAGGTATTTTTACAAAATTTTCTTACCTTAAGTTCATTATTTCCTTGCACTCTCTTTACGGGACACCCTGTATGTAGTTAGTGGGCTCTTCCTTCTACATGTAAACGGTAAAACAGTGCATAAATGCCCGCAGGCGTGGTGTTGTCTTACCCGCTACAACGTTAGGTGGTTCAAATTCCGCTAGAGCAAATGTTAGTGTGACGAGCACCCGGAGTGTTGTACTTGTAGGATATACAGGTAGCAGGTAGCATGCATAAAATGTCTATTTTACGAAAACATACTTGTTTACCCGTTACCTAGTCGCCATAATAAGCTCAGTTTGGAGCTGGTACATTAGTGGGAGAATTTATTATTATTAAACGACAGTAGAGCTTTTAACATTCTGTGCATTATTTTCCCTGCAGCAAAGTCATACTTATTCATGCATACAAGATTATATCCCGATAAATTGTTTTTTATGACCGCACCTATATCAAATTAGTAACTTTATCACAAGATAATTCTCCCAAGACCCAGCACTTGAACTCTACATAAATTGAGAAGGCACCACAGTATTATGTGCATAACTTAATATTCGCTTTCCTCCCAGGAACACAGTTTCCTATCTATTTCCCGCACTACATCAACTGAATTGAAACTATACTGAGTGTAGTAATATAGTTTGAGCCGATCCAAAGTTTTGGCAAGGCGCGCCTCATTGCAGACGCAAATTATCACATACCGTGCAAAGTTTCAGGAGATGAATATGTAAATCGAGTTAATTCAGCGATTCTTCGTTATTTTTATTTTTTTTCAGAAATAATAATGTCTCATTCCGCCTCGAAAAGAGTTAGTTACAGAGTATAGCCTAATTAATTCTTTTATTCTATCTATTTTACTCCTTTTATCAAAATATTGGCGGAATTTTTGAATTCGAATGGTTAGATTTCGAGATCACTCATTGCATTTAACTTTTAACTTAGTCCATAAACTATTAAAAATGATAACCACCGTAAACCTATGCCCATATGATTATAAAGGGTATAAATAAACACCCTTTAAACACACCTAATGCGGATCAAACATTTTCACTTATTTTAGATTAGGTATTCTGGAACCTTGGGGAAAATTGCTTTTCATAGATAGACCGCAAATATGCGATGGAAAAATATAGTAAAGAGGGTGACGGGATTAGATTGGATGCAAATATTCCATGTAATGTATCATTCGCATTCTCACTCGCCGAGGTTTAATAACGGTCCGTTATTTACATGAAACCAACTCAAATAAATTCTGAGCTAGACTCGCAAAATATTCACGAATATTAATAAAAGTAATACGCCTGAAACCCAAAGCAAACTGTATAAGCTGTGCCAGTAGTATGTACGTTAACGCACTCATGCGTGATAGAATACCATGATTCGCAGCAAAAATATTCATGTTCAGCTTGAAATAAAGATTGATATCGAATGAACAGGTGACGGTAGGAATGGAATATTCAGTGGTATTTCAATTGTAACCCTCGAGTAAGCCGTCGAATGCCTAGTTGGAATAATTTGCAAGCCGACTACGGCGAGAGCTTTGACAACCCTTGCGTATAAATCAAAACGTAACAACACCGACAACTGAACTAACTACATAATACTCGGAGCGCGATACTCAATTTGCAGTTACGTTAATACCATACCACGGCTACGGAAGGAATATGTAGGTAGGTACACAGCAAAATATCTGAAGATCTACCTAAAAGTATTTTAACACTAAGTAGGTATCGACATTAATGAATATGAGTCTTGAAACCTAGTTAAAAATACTAACCAAAAATTCTACTCGAATAGGTTACATAACTCATGATTGCAAGATTATCTTTGTATAATTTAGCGTAACCTTTGTTACATTTCCTATTGTTCAATGGCAGCCAACATCGTAATAAACCTTTAGAATGGTTCTCACAACACCCTAGCCAGGGGGAATGTCTAATGACAAAATTAAACGATTAGGTAACGGGTATATTATATTCCTAACAATAGTAGGACGTCACTGCGGTATTCGTCCACATGAAGGCTATTCACTAGTTTACGCTATAATAGTTCATTATAGAGCCAGCCTTGACTCCGCTATTGAAATTGGACACTGCCACCGCAAAAACGCGGTAACCAAACACAGTAATGAAGTATGATATTTACTCATTCAACCAACAGGTAGATTAATTTATGCTGGTTTTACATGTACCTACTCAATTGAAGATACAAAAAGCGCATCTATTTATTATACTTAGAACTTGTTATGTTTGTATTTCAATACTTTCACTACAATCACCCACAAGTAACCAAAGTTATTTGCTTAATACATACAAGTTAAGTATTCACTATAATATAGCGCATTCGAAACAATATTCAATAATTAATATACCAATTTACTTTCCGCAAAAGAAACTCACTCTACCATATTTCCGCTTTTGTCACTTAAGTAGAAAATTATTCGATCGCGTGTAAAATCATTAGCAACCGCTTTGAAAGTCATTCCGAATGACGACTTCATTTTCCCTATTCACCGGTTATTAGAAAAACTGACTGAAGGTTAGCAGAAACGAGCGTCCATTTTTCACAACATTGACGCAGATAAGCGCACGCGCAAGGCCAAGGCTCGGTCTTTGTGTTACAAATCATGGTGTTTGTATGGGGCGCGATAATTGCCGCGCTAATGTGACAACTGCATGACCACCATTCCTCGTGAAGTGCGAGCGTGACTGCTAAGTGAAGCATATAAGTCCATATCACATGTTTACATAGTTCGTGATTCGTGAACAACTACAATAGTATGTACTCTACATCTGTCGACATCGAATGTGAAATAAGAAAAACATAACGATTGTTCTCTACCTACTTCAAGTTAGAATGTATAGTACATACCACCGAGACATTCGATATCCACCTATGATTTCTTTGTTCGATAAATATTGATTGTAGATAGTCTATGTACCACCTAGGTACATCAGTATTACTAATCATTTATTTAGAAATTATAGTCTGTCTTTAATTAATATACTCGTAGATAGAGTAGTGGTCACAGTAATCTATCATTCAGTAAGCAAAGAGAAAAAGAGTAGGAATGTTTGCAATGATAAGTTTTTTGCTGCGAGCTGTGGAACACGTCTCCAAATGGAATGGAAAGCGAAACTTTTACTCTCATCTCAGCGAGGGATTGTTTGGGGTTGTTTTCAAACCGATCAGTCGATGTGTTGTCGATACGTGAAAGCCATTCGCATCTCGCTCGCACTGCTTGATTTGAATAGGTGTGACAAGGGTGACACGATCGGCAAAAATCCGCAACAAAACAGGGGTGTTGTACCCTTGTCTGGCGTGGATTTGGCAAGGTGCCCGGTGACCGTGCCAACCACGTGCCGGCAGACAATGAGTTTTGCCTAGGGTTGTCGTTCGTCAGGCCAGCGCGTGACCTGTCCACTGGACGAATTACAAGCTGGGTGAAAGATAAGGTTTTGATATACCGCGACCGGTTCTATTTGGAGCTACATCATATGCACACCTCGTGCCAGTCATAAACGTACACGATTAATGTAGACGTTAAGTAAGATATTAGATTGTATATTATTAACTGCCGCCGTATTAAACCGCCTCTGTGGTCTAGTGGTAAGACCACCTACTTCAGACGCAGAGGTCCCGGGTTCGATTCCCAGTGGGGGCAGATTTTTCTGTTCGGTTTGGTTGGTGGTAGGGCTTGTTCTAAGTCCGCCTGGCTAGCTACCACCATCTTACCTAAGTCTGTCGCCATAACAACAATGTTAACAGCATTGTTGTGTTCCGGCAGTTAGAGGTAAGATAGCCAGCTCCTCCGTGGTTGAGGATTCCGGGTGAAGCTCGCTTCCACCTTCGGCCTGATCGTCACTTACCATCAGGTGAGATACAGGTCAAGAGCTTCCTCGTTGTGGATAAAAAAAAAAAAAAAAAAAAAACTGGCAACCCTGTGTTTATTAAATAAAAAATGATAGTGACCGTCACATAGTAATTTCATTTAGCGCCATTGATGCTCGTAGATCTATCAATCAAGCTGGCCTCATTACCGAGAAAGTACTTTCACATCACATTTACTATCACAACATGTATCGTATTGCAGTAAATGGATGAAAATAAAACCACATATTCTTCTGGACTACATTTCTAAATGTAAGAAATTGCAAAAGTTACCTTCAAATGACAAAAAACCAACGTATTGCTTTTGATCCAAATCCTGCCTGTTTCTATAATTATGTGCTCATTATTTTTACACTTGTTGTTATCCTGTAATGACGATTATAATAATATAAATTCTCATTATGATGTGAATAAATCGAATCTAATAATAACTCGTGATATACGTACCTATTCCGTTGTTATGATGTTTATCCTTGCGGCGACCTTATTCGGCCTTAGGAATTTATCCTTTCATTATGGTGCAATATCGAATAATCTAATTATACTTCTCAACATACATACATAATAAAGATAAGGAACTAATTGTACAAATAAAATATTCATCAACAAATATCACAATTAAAACAAAAAAATACCGTCAAGTGCGAGTTTCACTCCAGTTCCTATTACACAATAATAATGCGTGCCCTTTTCAGGCACCTAATTACACCTGTATTTCCTGTTTACAATTCAAATCTATGCATCATGTTATTCCTGAGCTAAAAATAAATATAATTTAGCTCTACCTTAACTATAAATACATAGGTACTCGTATATACCTACTACAGCTTATCCCGCAGATCCCCTACTATTAATATTATCTAGACCCAGAAAATACTATCACATTTCTCTAGAGAACAGATTGGTTCTAGGATAAGTAGCATTATATCCTACAGTGATAATAATGTAGCATTCTTGAAATATTATTTGAAATCGGACCAGTTAGTCTCTTAGACATAGCGCAGGTCGCTGGAACTGCATTATTGTATTTTATTTTAAAAGTATCATGATAACAATTTAACACAGCACTAGTTTCCTGAATGTTTTATAATATTTATAAAACTATTCAAAATACAATCATTGTAACGTATGTTGTTAGTTGTTAAATAAAAAGGCGTTATCGTTACATCTTAAAAGTATAATTGTTGGTAGTTGAGTGCTCACAAGCATCAGTGTGAATCTAGGTCGGACGTGGAAAGGTCAGTTTTCATTAATGTCTGTTTAGCGGTTATTAATTCCTATGATTAACCGCAAGGTTTTAGGAAACGGCGCTGCACAGAAAATTAAACGTGTTAATTGTTTACAGATGCTGTTTTGACGGATAACAATTAACAGTTCCTAATGCCATGAAATTGCTTTTTTATTGCACCAATAAAGTAATATAACTAAGTACCTAATGTACCACCTACCTAATATTAGAAAGCGTCTCTTTGCGCTTGACATATTACTTGAATTGTGTGTCCTGTCTTGAGAAAAATCTAGGCACCTTTACTGATGTAAGACGGTAGATTACATTCTTGGCCGTTTCATCTAAATATCTTTTCTAAATCAAAATTCATTAGAGACTACGATTTTTCTATGGATGTTCGTCAATGGCGTCAAGTTATTTTACTCATAGATAAAGAATTTTCATTATTTGGCACTGCGAAATGCGGGTGAATGATAACAGACATCGAAAATAGTACAAGTGATAACATATTATCTACGTCATTTACACATTCACAAACAAAGTAGGTAGTTAGGTAGTTTAGTATTCAAAAACGTCTATTAAAGCCGCTTAAGTCAGACTCTACATTTATTTGAGTCGGTAAATGCGCGATTCGTTCTACCGGCAATCAAATATCGTATGTGTAAAATTTGTTATTAGATTCGGTTACGCATAATGAATAACGATGTGATGGAATGGAACGTATAGAAGGATGGGAGGACGCGCCTTGGGGGTGACGTCACGGCCTGAATCATTGGTCAAACGTTGCCTGCGCTCGCGCCTGCTAAGGGGACCCGAATACGCCACAATACAGCATGAAGAGTGTTACGATTACATAAATACTTAGATAAATAAGTCATTTATTGTTCTAATTGTGGTACATAGAGTTCAAGTCAATTTATTGAAGTAGGGGAACCTGTTGAACCTTGGACAGAGTTGTACCTAAAACAATTGTATATATTTTTTAAATTATGCGGTTTTATGAAAAGTTGTCTAGGGTATTACATACGTTATTTGTCAACATTAACGTGAAGTTAGCTAAGATTCGCCGACGCCGTGCAAGTACAAGAAAAAATGGTAATTTAATATTTTACACTGACGCAGTGAGTTTTTGGAGGTTTACTTAATGTCAATTTATGAAAAATGTTGCATGTTTGACAAAACGGTTATAGTTAGAACATAATCTTTATATATCTAGCTACTGGACGATATGAGTTTCAGATCCTAAGCTCAAATGGAAGTGGGTTTATTATGCTTATTAAGTGAAGTAGTCGCAATGTTGTACCTTGACCACCCAACTAGCGATGTACCTTGGTCACTGATTTTCATTACGTTTTAATGAGAATTTTATTGTAATAAAAAAAACATATTATACTGTTATAGATACAATGCCCCGAAGACCTCAAAATAGCAATTTAAAATCTGTTTTTGATATATATATTTTTAATTTCTAATGTTATTAAAATTTATGTTTATTTTATCTTCATATGACTTTTTAAAGATTATTTTTGTTGATAAAGCTGTTTAAATGGATATTTTGCTAGAATTTATGTTAAATGATAAGAAATAAAAAAAACTACATTGCAAGTTAAAGCCACTACAGCGCGTATTTTGTCCTACACGACATAACATATCAACATTCAACAAAATTTTCTAGAAAAAATGTTAAATATTGTCATATTTTTGTTGATTGTGTAAGGCTAAACATGGACTGGAGAGCCGGCTTAAACTTAAGTGATTTGTTGCCAAAAAATTGTGAAAAATAATTAATACAAAAAATGTGTATGAGGATCTTTTTTTAAAAATACTTTTACTTAGATATTGTTGCTAATAACTGTAATAATTGGTATTTCAAATAATAATTTAACAGAAAATTAACAAATTGAAGCGAATATTAAGCATTTATTTAAATTTAAATAGGTACAACGTACACGGTCCAAGGTACATCTGGTTTGTTGTACCTAGGACAGTTTTCCCTTTTTTTTTCTAGCAGCTAGTATGCCCAAATTTTTAAAATTATACACAATTTTATGAATGAATTATGTAGTTAATTAAATGATCTTTAAATATAACTGCACTAGACAAGTTTAACATTATTTTTCAAAAAATCAAAATTCGAAAAACTGGCCTAAGTACAACAGGTTCCCCTACACACTCGTATTGGAAGACAGCGCATTAATAAACCAATATTTTATTTATAATTGGAATTGATATCTTCGTGGTTAGTCACAATGTTACTATTCTTAATAAATTTTAATATTAATTGCCTGATATAGTATAGATATAAAAGCAAATTTGTATCCAATAAATCAACCTTTGTGTGTCACATAAATCTATTTTAATCTTATTGATGTTGCCTATTTCTGAATATAAATTACTGCAAGTAATTTATACTGTGTGCGATGGGCTGGCTGTCTGCGCTTACGCATTCAACACCGACCGACTGCATCCTCGTCTACCATAACCGTTCGCCAATGAATTATGTAGGCGACGCTAAATACAAGACAATATTTAATTACATTCCAATATGGTAGAGCTTCGTATTATGCAAAGTTCAAACCACTCATTGGGACTTTATTTAATGAAAATAAATATTTGTCCGGGCTTATGTGAACTACACCTACTTAAACACTATTTATAACCACAGCAACGTATGACTCGTGTCGGAAATAGATAATTATGGATCTTTTGTGTAAAATCAATCACATAAACAATAATAACTTGTATTAATCTTAAAGGAATAAATAATTAAGTAGTAATAATAACAGAAACAATGATATCTTACAATAATAACGATATCATGGTAATAGAAATCATAATAAGGTACTTGATACAAATAAGGCCTACCTAACTTTAAATGCTTATATTTCAATAAATATTAATGCTAATCAACAAAATCAAGGTTAATTAACTTCTTCCATCCTTTAATTTTAGCAATATTACAAAAAATAACAATTTTTAACTAAATCTATTCAAAATTCTAAAATCAAGTGGCAGTGGGCGGGGCACATAGCTCGTAGAGACGATGGCCGTTGGGGCAGGAAAGTTCTCGAGTGGCGACCACGGGCTGGAAAACGTAGCGTGGGCAGGCCTCCTACTAGGTGGACCGACGATCTGGTAAGGGTCGCGGGAAGAGCCTGGATGCGGGCAGCGCAGGACCGTTCATTGTGGAAAACCTTGGGGGAGGCCTTTGTCCAGCAGTGGACGTCATTTGGCTGAAACGAACGAACGATTCAAAATAAGCAAATTACGAAACCACTGATTTTGGCTTTATTAAATCACCTACACGGAATAAGGCCTATATGATTCAAATGCCTCTAGACCTTAAAATTGTGATTGTATTAAACAAAATGCGGTCTCATAACATTAAACACGTCGATTTGTTTGCGTTATCAAAATTTTACATACCAAGTAAACAGAAATATACTCTACATCTCTAGATAAACTTAAATTCCACTTATTAAGAATTATACATAAATTATAGATAAAATTTAATATTCATAGTAACAAAGTAATGATTCCTTACATATATTATCAAAAAAAATATCAAAAACAAACATTATTATTTTTTTGCATAGGGCTTATTAAAACACCGTGTTCGAATAAGGCCTACACATAAAACCTTTCAAATAAATCAGTTTAGGAACATCATTTAGTCTTGAATTTTTGTAAACAAAATGAGACATAATTTTTTGTTAGAACCAGGGCATAAAAAGGCTTCTGAATCATCTTTACGAACTCCTACACAATCTTTGTGATACCACCTAAAGCAGTCCTTTATGGTCGCATATCTGCTACTTTCTCTTCGAGACAGGCATGATAATACCAGCTTTTATTCTCCTTTCCTTTAGATTTATACATACGGCTTTTTTTTTCTTTTTTTTTTATTGGTTTTGTATTTTTTTTGTTTTTTTACAGGTTTTGTTATGTTTTTTGACACTGTTTTCTTTTTCTTTTCTGTGTTGTTGGTAACATTCTTATTAAATAAATATTTTGTTACTCTTTGACTCATTTAGTTCAATGAATTTGTCCGTAATCAGGTGTTGACATACGTATCTAATATGGCCTACCATGCTGAAATAAGGCCTAGGCCTTACTAGATATCTCGCTCTCGTTGTCTTTAAAAATTTACAAATAATGCATCTATAGCCAGTAGTACAACTTAAGGTAATTATTAGCTAGTAAGAAATATTTAGAAACGATTACTAAGAAAAGCTTAATCTAAAATAGCGTCATTTTATCAAAAACTTCAGATGAAATCGCCGAATTTTTATAAGAGAGCACGAAATCATCCACCACCTTAGAAGAACGCATGCCAATTGGTGCTGGGATCGTCGATCGGGACGCTCTTGCTCTCTACTGGGTTAAAGGGCATATGAGTACGTGTCCTTGAAGTATTATCCCGGGAGGATTTATTTATCTGTGTTTTCTGATGTATAGGCCTTATTAGAACGTAGGCCTTATTTGTATCAAGTACCTTAAATTCAAAATCATAGAGCGCTTACAGCGTAGCATAGGTTAGTAAATATTCTATTCCATATAAAAATAAAAACAAGTATAATTATACTTTTAATATCTAAAAACAGAGTAGCGACAACCTTTAAACCTCAATGCAATCTGAATTTCTGCTAAGATTTTGTTTAGCTTCGCGCAATTTGCACCAACTTGAGTAGCAGCGCGTGACCAAATGCAGCAAACAAAGGCATTCAATAAGCGTTTATTAAGACAATATTAGACAATAATGCCTATTTCGGACAACGAAGCAGCAACATGTGGCTAGCAAACGGCGAACAATCACAAAAGGTGGCCGTGTTTGCAAACCGCGCACGTACGAACGGCGCGCGGCTGCCATCCGGCTCCGCTCCTGTCTTCAATCAAATGTAACAGTGTAACTGGCATTTAAAAAACACATTCTTATTTCGTGTCACGGATCGTACAACGCATTTGTATGACGGACAGAATTCATAAAACTTCTTTTTCAAACGCAAACGGCCCGATAGAGCGGGAACATAGGGCAAATAATACAAATAGCTCAGTGATAAGATAGGTTCGTCGGCACATGCAGGCCAACGTGATGCTCATAAATTATGTATATCCTCGAAACTCGAAGTAATACCTCGAGTTACTTTTTTAGAAATTCATTCTCTTAAGCGTAAAAACGTAGGCATCACTGTTTTACACCTGTTAGAAATACCAAGTATTAAAGCAGAAATTAATTGAACCATTAGAAAAAGTCCGAAAACTAATACAATATCCACCTATCCGATTGTACGATCAATTTAAAATAATAGTAAAAATAACCCAGCTTTTAGGATAAGATAACATTTACTTCCAATCGATATCATCTGAAAGACGATTAGAATAATCTAGAATATACCTACGTAAGTGTTTAAGTCAGTGTAAGGAAAAGGATAACATTGTTAATTCTTGGCAAGTGTCGCGGTGACTAAGAAGGTGATATGTTGTCATCATGTCCAGACCACGACCACCGCTTCGGATTGTAACTGACGCACAATAAGAACAAATTGGATTAAAGTTCAACAAACTTAATGGAACTGTAGAATAATTATACGACATAAATTAAAATACAACATCTCCATCCTGTTCATTAATGCTATATCAGTGCCACATGCCAGGGACGCATTAATTAAAACCCTGATAAGAAGTTCAGTGCGTGCAATGTGATTGTTGTAAGGGTTCGGACAAACCAACGCGATCACACCGCGATCAGCCGGCGTGCAGCGATGGCGACCAGACCTAAATGCATTGATCGCCATCGCTGCACGCCGGTTGATCGCGTTGGTTTGGCCGAACCTTAAATCATTCGTTCGCTGTTATTGCGGCTCCTAATGAATAAATCAACTTTCGCTGTGTGTAAGCAACCGTGTCATCATTACTTAAAACTCAAACAACTAAGATATCTGAAAAATTCTTTAACAGATCATAAAAAACACACCGTTATTGATCCACCGATCGATTTAAGTAAGCAGTTATCTTCTCATTTTTAAATTTACTTAAATAGCATTATTATTTGTTAGTAACAACACTCGCCCATAAATTGAGTCTGAATCGTAATTAATTAAGACTTTACTATCTGTACTAATTATTGGAATAATAAGATGACAATGTAGTGTAACATAATAAAAACACTTAAATATCTGATTAAAAATAAAAATCACTTTTAATACTGGCGTAATTATATTACATACCTACTTACTTACGAAATGATTATGGAAGAGAAAATGTATCGGCATCGCTACTGCAAAGATAAATATAATTTCTGGAAAATTGCGACTTATGACGCTGAGGTGATAAACAAAATACGGATATACACGACCGCGACACGGAAAATGCGCTACCAAACCACTCATTCGCAAGAATGCCGCAGCTACGTGTGTACCATAGTATAATAAATATAATACCTAAGTACTTGTCGTTGTAATAAGTAGGTAAAGGTACCTGCATAGATTTTCACACAGATAAAAATCAACAAAGGATAGGTTACATTACGGATCATAAGGACAAGCAAGTTATAAAGATGGTAATATCACACCCTTTCACAAATAAAAGATAATTATCACGGCTCTCTTTTGTTATTGTTCTAATTTTAAGTTAAAATTAACAAAAGCCGTTCGCGATTTAATGTAATGGAAAAGATACTGTTACATACTAAGTATAATATTTCTAATTATAATTACGTTAGAGGCAGCTATCAATCATGCCTAAATCATTAAGGCCGCGCTCGGTACAACACGTGTCGGGCAGAGCGAGCGGAGCACCTACACACAGCTGATAAGAGCCGGCAGTAAATCATAGCTTCATAGCCGACGTCCTATGACCCTCGTTAGTATTAGATACTGGGGCAGCTGGCCCAAATTGATGACTAAGTGATCCCGCCCGCCACTTCAGTTTTTATATCGGTCATAACGAATAATGCGGGGATAGAAAGAAACTCATGCGTTAGTTAGGCCCTCTTCATATCGTTTCGTCATTCGTTTGAGCGTTATGAAAAACAACTCAACAAAAATAATGGTCGCCTTCTAGTCGCGACTCTGTAATGGAGTAAAAATGCAAAATGCACTACACTGATTGTCTGCTTGAGTAGACGCCGAAGGCCTTTCACGATGATTCAACAAGAATAACGGAGGATTTGTGTTCTGATACTTCTGACCACATTTAGGCTGTAGCTTTCTGAAAAACATTAAGAAATGAGGAGCTTTGTATTATTGATCACCAATTTTACATCGACAAGCAATCAGTAATTGTGCCTATTAACTTATAAACTATTCATAGTGTTTACTGTTATGGCTTGTGGTAGAGTAGATAGTTTTCACTCAAAGGTTATAGTAATCATTTTTATGCATTGATTTGTGCCTAGTAAATAAATCAAATAAAGTACAAGCCTGAAAACTAGTTATTTATTGTTGAGCTTGTGTAGTACCTAATGAAATTAAGAGCAAAAGGCGCTTATGCTAAGTACAATAACAAATAGATTTAGAGGTTACATGCTAAAATATTCTCAAACCTAACAATGCATTCGAGCACATACTGCCGCAAATGTGTGCAATTAAACGTTTATCGCAAACAATTACAGCGACGATGTTATCGTCTGCAGCAATTTCTCGCGAACAAAGCACCAGAGCCGTCCACATTCGTCACGACTTTACAACGGTGTCAGTCGGCGCGTTGACCACCGCTTCCTGCGATAGCGGGCCGCGCCGCGCCGCGCCGCACCGCCGATAAACGCGGGCTTCCGCCCATCATCACTCCCAGCCTCCCCACGAACAAAGAGCACACATTTCTCAGTACTCACAAAGAGATTGGGTCGCCAATTAGAATTATTATCATTAAGATTGACAGCTTCATTGTGCTTTCATAATCAGATGTACTCGAGCACCTTTGAGGTACTCTCGATTGCGGTCAGACTCATTATCCGAGGACATGTATTTTTGAACCTTTTAGGATGACCCAGTGAAGATTTTCTGATTTAGAACCTAATTATTAAAGTCCCTTACATTCAGAACACAAAATATTATTATGTTTACATGTCTAATTTAACGAGAGAAACTAGGCCAAAAATGTGTTCCATATTAACAGAAGGAAATGCAGGAGTGTGTTTTGGAACCATTTTCCAGAAATTATTAACAAATACCCTGAACGTTTCGCCCCGAGGCTCGCGCAGCGCGCTGAAGCGATTTGCAGACACATATGCA
Organism: Ostrinia nubilalis; assembly: GCF_963855985.1. Lineage (NCBI taxonomy): Eukaryota > Metazoa > Arthropoda > Insecta > Lepidoptera > Crambidae > Ostrinia > Ostrinia nubilalis. The sequence continues at coordinate 9,064,912 of NC_087088.1, read as the reverse complement.
CTCACGTTCCCTCGGTCCATTTCGCGAAACTACAGTTGAAAACTACGACCTCACGAATACAAATCGGCTATGATGCTACTGGAGATGTAACTAAACTTTGAAATGATCGTGAAATAACTGAACCAAAGGGTTATTGCCCTGCCCAAACGGTTCATTTGCTTTAACATGTAAACAAGGGCGTGTTATTGATTTTATGCTGTAAAAAAGAAAGCTTTGACTGTCAGATAATGCCACCTGTTATTATTAAGTCCACATCATGTACGTCATTCGTTGAATATAGATTCAAAGAAACCATAATGATTTAGTCTAGCCTTGACGTTACGACGTCAGAGCTAGCATTTCGATGTGGTACGAACAAATTCGTTGTTTCCACCATAAAATAATTAAAATGGTCATCTAACAAACGATCCTAAGCAAGTAGGCCAGTGTAATGTCGACCGGCGATAATTCGGTGTCAACAGATATTAGGGTCAATTGCCTTGCGCTTGTTGGGTTAGTCTTTGATAACACTATTTAAACAGACGTACTACTGTCGATGTCTAAATAAACACAATATAATTATCATTACATAACTTATCGCTGGCACCATTTAAAAGTATATAAACAAAATTGTAGTTGTGTATCCTAAACAAACATTGTCGCGACTGGTAACTAATTTTATGCTGTTTAAGGTTCTTCTTATCTTAATATTATACGAACTGCACTATCTGCGAATATTCCAATGGTATCAGTTTGCAGATGTATTACATAGATACAAAATGAATTAGAAGAAACAATAAATTAACTAGATAAGTTTGTAATGCTTCAGTTTGGCACGGTTCCAACGAATTTTATGGTTTTTTGTTACTCATCACCGCATGCGGGAGGAAGCTGGAAGCGATTGCATCAGCGCTTGATCAGTCCAAAATTAAGATTGACAACCAAAACTTACGTAATCAATCTCAGTTGTATGATATAAACTTGCTTGTAAATACACAATCATCATAGAAATTACCCGAAATCAACGTTTCATTGTTTTCTAGAAAAAATGAATCTCGGCCTTTTTTGATAAACAAACGATGATAACGGACTCAAGGTGCTGCGTAATTTAGTTCGATATCACGAGTGTAACGGATGTATTATAATCATCAGACCATAAACCTTAGCCACAAACTTGCGTTAGGGTTCCATGTAAAGGGTCTTTTGGGAGTTTTAGAGATATACGAGATGTAATAATAGAGTAGGTAAAAGGCAAAGCAGATCAGAATTAAAAATAAAACAAATAAATATTTTTAAAGACTAGGTACTAGGTAATTAATATAATATTATTACAATGAAGACTTAAAACCGACTTGCCTGTAATGTTGATGTCGTAACCTTTTGAAAAAGAGACTTACAACAGACACTGCATTGGTTACCGTTTCTTTCCAGACTCATCGACCTAAAAAATAAGTCTTATAGTAGGTTAACAGAACAGCCATGAGCAAAGTTAATAATAAACATGTTTTATCTCAGTCATGAATAGGAATGACCAGTTACTTCATGGTAACAAGATGTCAAGAAGTTATTTTAATCAGGGATCTGCCCGACATTCTCACTTTAAACGAGCTCTTGTAGATTAAATAGAAAACTACTTAGAGAATCCAACTCGGACTTGGCCCATTTTTTGTATTCAGCTTCCTGCTCATAGCACGGACCGATTGATATTAGATATGTACTTACGTGAACCGGTTCCCGCCTTACCTGCATCCAAGGGTGTCGATAGGCTGCTCTTGCTTCATTGTTTTTGTCGTCCATCAATCTAGACTTGCAACATGAATGCAAATAGATGGATGATTGATCCGAATAAATCAATCGGCTCTCAATAATGTAACAGGTCAATGAAGTAACGAAATGCTTGATAAGTAAAACAATTGCCTGTGATACTTTCCAATCACTTATAATGATCAGTAAAAGCGAATGATTCATTGCGAGAAAGCAGTGCTTATATGAGGCAGATTTTTACCAGTAGGTTCTTAACGAGTGTGATTAAGCGCATAAAAGCAAAGAATAAGTAGCTTAATTACTTAAATAATATGGCATGTACAATGTACCGGTATGGTTGTCGCTAAATACATCCACAACAACACACAAACACATATACGAGTAACTCTATGACTCTACTTTTATTTTAAAGCACTTTGAGTTGGTACGACGTTTATAAGGTAACAGACGTCATCACCTTAGTGTTTGCGCTGAACTAATGCATTTGCGTTTATTAGCAGATTTGCCGTGAGTCATCCATCACGCGTACGTTTTCTGGTAGTTGAAATGGAAAGTCGGCGTCAGCGCAATTCATCATAGGTGTCGCGCAGGCGCCGCGGTGTCATGGTCACGCGCGTTGCATCACGCCAGCCGAGCCTGTTCCACTGCCCCCTGCTCCGAACTGGGTTACGATCATGTGTTGATAAATCAGATCAGCTTCATGACTGGTATATTGACTAATGTCAAGATATGACAGGTGATCGAAAATACGATTCTTCGAAGACAGCTTTTCAAGCTTTTAAACAAGTATCAAGCAATAATCTGGGGCAATGTCTACCTGCTGCAATCAAATGATCCAAGCGAAATGCCGGAGGACTCATACAAATTCACTTCAATCATGAATCAATACACAAATGCAATATCTACATCAATGTTTTTGTATATGAGATTTATACATATTTAGAACCGGAGAAACTTTCCCAAGTAAATTAAGGGGAGCTCATACGCAAACACGCGCCAAATAAGGCTCCGCTGAGTTAAGACGGACGATGCACGTTATTTCTGCGCGATTAACATTCGAGGTCAAATGGAATAATATTGGAATAGCTGTCTTTATTATATTAAGCATGTAATTATGATTTTCCAATACATAACGCCTTATCGGCAGTAATCGACATCCGTATCAGAAAGCAAGTAAATTGCTTATCTAGAATTCTAGTTGCTGTGATTAACTTATATAGGCAGAAAAGTGCTGCTGAAGTATTTCAATTAATCTTTATGGTCTAGGTGTGATGATAGTCCAAACTATGATTACGACATAAAAAAAGAATCTTGCTTACTGAAAAAGTGATTTGTTGTTATAGCATCAAGATGATAGGAATTACTGTAATTGATTTGAGCAGAACAGTTACCAGTAGTGTCAGTACACAAGAGAATAGAACACAATGTTTATCTAGATGACTAGATGTGCCGTTGTCTGTACCTCATATCACAGGAAAATATGCACAAAGGAATGACATGAAAGACAAGGCAAGTATTTAACTCCTGCCAATCAGTAAATAATTATGAATGTCCATGTTGTTTCACGTCAGACTTGACGTCATTATGGTCCTGCCGTAAAAGGAGAACATGTTCACATTTTAATAATTACTTTGCAATAAGACACAGATCACTTTTGTTTTTAATGTGGCCACTTAAATGTGTGTTCATTACGGCATAAAATTTTTAATTTCTGATTTATTTAATTTAACTCACGAAAACATAATTTTTTAAACGTTTACCGTGCAGGAATAGTTACGTACACGTCAATGTTTCGCATGAGTGAGTCTTAGTTAAGACCATTATCGAATTAAAGTCTAATGAAGTTGTGTTGCGGCAGACTAAAGTACATTTCCATGGTCTCGGTAACGTTCTAATAACCGCCAAGATCATAAATATGGCAGGTAAATAGTTCTAGAATATATTTTAGAAAACTTTACGTTACAGCTATTTCTGTGTTGAAAACTCGACACTCGACATTCGATAAAAGCCAGTTCCCGTAGAAAATGCTTAACTGGCTTTCTGTCTGTGTAAATAAGCGTTGAAAGGTTTGCTTTAGTTCGTTGCACTATCGCAATCAGTTAACATCAAATGCAGCTCCAAACACACTGTGACACCTCCCAGACGGATCAAGCCTGTTACCAGTTAATGCTGTTCGGAACCAAACAGATTTTCCAATAATTGATTCCGAAACTAACATGTTCACAGCAGCACTACGTTTAATAACGTTTTCATCAAATAGAACTAGTCTCGATTTCATTTGTCAAATGAAAATGCATTTGGGTATTAACTTGTCCGCGTTGAAAATAAAATGATAATAGGTATGAATTCTAATTTAAGTTTATTTCGAAGACACACTCAAAACGTACCTATTGATCGTATTTATTACCTACTAACAATGAAAAATTCTTGCTGAAATGAGCTTGAATTTCAATCTGGAATTTTTTAAAATTGACATAATTTCCTCAATTTAGAACGTGCACAATGAAATCGATATCCTAACGACAGCAAAACCAAGTACTGACATTACATGAGACACAAAAAACATAATGATGTAGAATCACGTCGCCTTGCGAGCCTTGAACATAAACACATACTTAGGGGTGATGCAGCGGTCGGATCCACGACCCATTATTTAAATCCCTTTGGACGTGAGTTCCATTATCCCAGCCCGCCCGGCCCAAGTGGACACGGGAGAGCTGGCAAATATAACGTCGATCAACAAAGAAATAGCCCCTCTCCAGCTCAAAATAGCCACTCCTGCCTTTTACGCTACACATAAAACTTGTAGGAACACTTCTTTATGGGCGCATGCATTGAAAAGTAAACCACGGAACTCGCATTACGCAAAGCATTACTTCCATTTTTCGCACACAACACATGGAAAACTGGCAGTTCATAACACTGAAAAATCAATAAATCCATCATTGCAATTATTGAAATTGACGAGATGACTGTTTTCCAGAATCCGAAGCAAACTTCGATTTCAGATTACTTAAATCAAATTTAACTTATTGAAAATGTCGGTAACGGGTTCATTCAAAACTCGGGAATCAATTTTGGCCGCTTTGTCGTTCACTTTGTAGGGTTTTTGTTAGTAGAGCAATAATAATTAATCAATTCACGGAAGGGTGCGGGCGCTGCCAGCAGACCGCCTATTTACAACTTCCTTTCGGGAATCGAGACGCATCAGACACAAAGGGCTCAAATTATACACGCAATCTGTGACAAAACACCGACACTAGTGACAAGTAAAAAGTCTTAATTAAGCTTTAACATCAATGTCTCGGGCCAATAAAGCTTAAAGGTATCTTGGAACGATTTCAAATATTACGAAGAAGATGTCAATAATAAACATGTAAGAGACTCCAGAGCCGTTGGATGTTGTAGTTCGTTAATAACTTTTGTGGGAAAGAAAATAACACGACAAGCTACAATATAAGGGCCAATAAAATTTAAGATGGTTAAAGCTTTACCATGGAACAAAGACTAAACGTAAACATGTCATAACAAAGAATCAAGGAAATAAATGAAAAGTTGGACAACTTTATTGGTGTCACGCCAAATACTGAGTACTAATGAATGAATGACACATTCCGAAAGCTGCGAGAAGTGACCAACATGACGTTTGTAGGTACACCACGTTTTAATGACTAAACCGTGACTTAACGTCTTGTTTATTGTTAAAAAAATATACTTGAAAGATCGAAAGATGATTTATTAACCATAACTCGGAAATGTCGTGATGTTTCCTCGTTTGTAGCACAAAATAAACAAAACAAAGAGAACTCGTAAATTACCGTGAAATTATTCAGAAAGTGATATTGATTGAAGTCCAAAAATAGAGCAGAAAATGAGAAAATATAGGCAGAACCACCTGCGGGTGTTAAATATGCCCCTCCCGCTGCATCAATCAACGGCCCGCGCAGTGCGTGACCCGCCCGTGATCAAGCATCCGTAGAAAGGATAATGTCGCAACACTTAACGTTGATTAAAAACTCTATCTTAGCGCTGATTACGGTATTTTTCTTGGAATCTTTTTATCTCATCCCTAAAATATTTTGTTAGCCAACAGAAATTAAATAAATGTAAGGCCATTACTAAATTGATGGAGGCATTTGTTATCGATGGAGTTTTTACTGCATATCTGATCATTATGAACTCTACCTAACAAAAGCTTGTAATGGGCATCACTAATGTGTGCTTGATGATTTTGTATCAATAATGATAGATAACAGACATTTTACTGTACAAACAAGTGACTCATCTGAAACTAAAAATATTCATAATATTCTATGATCACCCTCGGTGCCACAAAGTGCGGAAAACTTGTCCGAAGAGCATCTTATAGGCACTCGTGTCGCAAACGCCATCAGGGATCACACCTGAATATTTAACGGTTCGCCTTGGCAACGGGCACCTACCCACAGGTCGGTTGGCGTAATATTAATACATCGTTAACCTTTGCCCCGCGAAGGCACTACCATCGATCGACATTAGGGAGAACTACTTTCACCTCGTAAGTGGTTACTGCGAAAAGTATCTTTCTGGGGCTAGCTAACCAAATCAGTAAACTTATCTAAACTAAAACTTGTGTGGATTCCCATTTGGAAAGAACGCCAAGGCCAGATTAAAATAGATCGTGTAGCTAGCTAGATACCAAGATGTTTGATGATACCCATCTTTTGGGATATCATTTAACGATAAATCAAAGCAATAGTTGCCCTTTTTCATTTTTATTTTTAAACACTATCGCAAAATCTCTTACGCATGCATGCAGCTGAGCTAATCATGGTCACAGCTAAATCCGTGAACCACTCTATTCAATAGGCCAGCGCTGTCTGTGCTGCATATTCAGCTCCCATTCTAAGTGTACGTGTTTTGTTTACCTCGCGGGGTCGTGACGACAAGTCATATTATAGTTCGTAGAGGTGGGTAGAGGTAGGCATACCTCTGAACATGACGAATACAACCATTAGTGACGCAAATTGATGTGAGAACATCATCCGGTTTTGAAAACGAAATTTAGAAAATGGTCGATGATATACCTAAGTCTGAAATAATTTATTACTGTAGTTACTCGTATATCATTCTATTTTTCAGGCAATCAATCAGAAAAGTATCCAATTTATTATATTTCATAATGATTTACAATAAAATAGAAATCAACTAATAATATTCTTCTTATGATGGAACAAACTAAAACCTATTACGTAAAAATTAAGCTTGTCTAAAAATATCTGAGGTGTCATGTGTATGCTAATGAGTTGACGTCTCAAAAAGAAAATAACAAAGCGCATATGAAGAAGTCCTGGGTTCGGAGGGCATACGTGGGCTCGGGCTCGAGCGACAGTAATTATCGTGTGTCGTCGACTCCCGCCAGATCGTTCACCCCGAGGGTCGGGAGGAGCATCGACTATTGCAATGACTCTGACTTAACTGATCTGGCTTAACTGATCCTTTAGTAGGTTTCCATGTCATCATTCCACTTGTGTACTTGCATATCGTGGCGAGAATCCGAGGTGAAAAATTCGCGTTAATTTTTTTGGGCTATCAGCTCATCGGAGATGAAAGAGCGGCACGATTTCCGAGTAAACTCTACGTTTTGTGTAGGAATAAAGGTATTTTATTTGATGGCATTATAACTCTTATAAATATTGACGTAGGTATTTCTTACTAGAAATTAATAAAGTCATGTATTTTCCTGAAGTTACCAAGTATCTACATGCAAATAACACCAGTTCATTTAAGCTTACATTTAGCATAATTGCAAAAGTTGCAACACCTATAAGTACCTACAATTAATTGCATTGATAACATTGATTTCTTACAAATATAAAATTATGCAAAACTGCTTCGTCATTGGTTTCTCGTTAAATTTTCAGAGATTTTGAAATCAATTTAAGTAAAAAATCCATTGTAAAAGCTTTGAAAAGTAAGCCAGCTGGTGAATTAAGCGGTCGTGTCATTTAGCATTGTAAGAATAACTGTTTATGCTCACTTAACGGTTATTTAACGTTCCCTAATTTGACAGTTTCAATATGTGCTCACATGCAATGAAACTTGAGAGTTTCGGGTTTCAGAAATCCACTGCAATGCAATTGGCACAATAATATAGTTAAGTGTCAATGTGATATTGTAATTTATCCTACAATGTCCTACATGGCGTATTAACCACGATCAAGTTTCAAGCTTTAAGTTTTCCGTACGAAGTTTCATGTAAGGGGGCGTCCATAAATTACGTGAGGCTTTTAGGGGGGGGAGGGGGTCAACAAAAACCTCACCAAATCTCACGTGGGGGAGAGGGGGGGTCTCGGGAAATATCACGTATTATTTTCCATAAGAAATAGAGAAATAGAGTTTGCCAGAACACTGGGTTAAATCTTAAGTAAAAAAATTGACCAAGTGCGTGTCGTGCCACGCGCAGTGTAGGGTTCCGTAGTTGTCCGTCGTTATCACAATATATTTCAGAAGTAAGCAATTACTTCATCTAAAGTCACTTTTAATATTTTCTTCTAAGGAATTTTTATTAGGTATGAAATTTTATAATACATGAGTAAAACGACTATTACTCTTGAACTAACTGATCTATCTTAACCGCTATAGTTTTCCTTGAAAGTTCATAAAAAGCACTATAATTTTGAATTTTTCCAGATTTATCAAGCCAACAGTTTAGTTTTTAGCGGGGGGGACGCCCTACTCGGACAAAAATTTGCACTTTAAACTTTAATATTTTGCAAACGGATCCCTAAATCGAAAAATGGTCTTAGAAAACCCTAAGCCATTTGAAAAGACCTATCCAACGATACCCCACACGATGGGGTAAAAGACGAAAAAAAAATCATCCCCACTTTACATGTAGAGGAGCTACCGTAAAAATTTTTTTTTTTTTTCAAAATTTTATTTTACCGTTTTGTCGGCGTGATTAATATACATACCTCTACAAAAATACAGCTGCCTAGTGCCAATAGTTTCCAAGCAAAACCTCGGACAGACAGACAGCCAGACATATCGAAACTATATTAAGGGTTCCTTGTCAGGAGTAAAAAATGATATTTGTATGATGATAATGTCATTTTATTCTATACAGTCTAAACAAATAAAACTAAAAATGCTTCCGTCTGCATGTGTGAATACTAAAATGCAGAATAAATGACGAAATTAAGAAAATTATAAAACAAGTTCTTTTTTTATCAAAATCGATTTTTCTAGATTATTAGTGATTTTGTAGAAAGGAACAATTAGACTACTTCTGTAAAAAAAACAATGTGACCCTAGTACTAACACTACACGTGTTTTTCTGGATCTATTCGTAATCAGTGGGCTTAGTGCGACTTTACACAATCGTCATCCGCTAGCGACTGCGTAAAAAATGACATACATTAAATTTATTATGATAATTGTACAGCGTCCCTAGCAGATACTTTCAAGAACTAAAATCTTTAACTTTATAGATCTTTTTGATGCACTCGTTAGCGACAACGTTAATACACACAAAAAAATGTTTCTCAGTTATATTACTCCAAAACTATTAAATTTCGGATTTTTTTTAATATCACGTGAGATTTGGGGGTGGGGGAGGGGGTCAGGAAAAATCTCACCAAATCTCACCAAGGGGGGCGGGGGGGTTGAAAAATAGCCAAAATTGTCTCACGTAATTTATGGACGCCCCCTAAAATGAAAATTATTGGCTTATTTATATTTATTAAATTAATATATCAAAATATGTAGGTGCTGTGGATTGTCCCGAATTGCAGATTTTGAAATGTAAAGTCGGTTAGAGTTCTATAGATTCGAATAATAATTGAAATACCTAAGTGTTTTTAATTTGTGTAGCTTTTGCAAAACTGACACTTGATTTCTAGTTAAGAAATATGATTGATAGATTTTATAAAATAGTGACTCGCCATTAAAATTACGATGAAGTTCCACAAAAACTCACCCACGCGGCTTCGACCGGTTGATTAACTCTAGCAAAAAGTCGCAAAGGATTTAAAATTAATAACTGTACAATTTCTTACATCAAAATTACAATAAAACGTACCTATTTGAATAAAAAATATATACCTACTTAGTCTAATACATACATAACTAGGTGCCATGCAAAATACTTTAGACCTAGGTTTGTATTAATACGAGTAATATGTATAACTAGCTCTTGCCCGCGGCTTCACCCGCGTGAAATTTCGTTTGTCACAGATTGTCATAAATTGTACCACTTCGTACGCGTGGATCCCGTTTTATCCCCTTCATCTATCTTAGGCGGTTAAGATTTTTCATACAAAAGGATTTTCCCGCTAATTCCCGTTCCCGTGGGAATTTCGAAAATTCCTTTCTTAGTGCACCTCTACGGTACCTAAGCTACGTCCCTTCCAAATTTTAAGTGCCTACGTTTAGCCGTTTAGGCTGTGCGTTGATATGTCAGTCAGTCAGTTTCTCCTTTTATATATTTAGATATTTTATTCTGGATTATAAACAGTAATACTGAAAAGTTTCATCAAAATCCGTTCAGTACTTTTTGCGTGAAAGAAAGAGTAACAAACATTCAGACATCCATACAAAATAAAGATAATTTATACTTGATATCTAACTACCTATATGCCTGCCAGACAGACAACAAAGAGATCCTCTAAAGGTTCTGTTTTACTTTTTTAAGTTACGGAATCCCCTAAAAGCGGCAAATAAGCGAGCTTTTAAGTTAGAATATGGCAATTGAGTGCCTCTTGCGCTAGGTCAAAAATGTTTTGGCTCATTTTATAAAAGCTCAGTCTGCGTAGTTGTGGTTTTGGGTAACTAAATTTAGTGCTTTCATTAAACTTGAAACTTCTTAATCAGATAATCTCCTCCAAATTGCATTCCAAGTGAATGAATCCTGGTAAAATTCCTTTGACGCTGTATTCGCTACACAAGGGTAACGCAACCCAAAGTGGAGCCACAACATTGTTGCTGCTGCAACTAGTGTTGCACTTCGATGTCACTATTGCTCAAATGTACCAAGATAGGTATTACGTGATGATTATGCACAATATTTAAATTATAATAGGTAATTATTTAGGTAGGCAGTGTCGCAATGAGTCGGGCGAGGCCCGGCTAATCGTGCAACTGGCTGTTCACGGCCGCCCGCCGCCCACTCCGTCTCCAGTTAAAACCATATACAGTATTCACAGCCACTCTCAGCTATAATATTCATATTTTTGTACACAACCAAATGAAGAAATATGCTAATTGAGAAGCAATTACAATTGATATTGATCTATGTACTTATAAATTCTACATTAAACGGTTTAATAACTTTCCGCGTTACATCGACGACCTTACGTTATAGCTACTACTGCACGGTATATGCCGTAAATGTAACGTACGTCACGATCGAGTAAATTGGAAGTAATCGTTGGTTGAAGCAATGAATGCATTACTTAAAGCTGACCATGTCACTCATGTTTCGTAGAACATGCAACTCTTTACTAATTTAACTGACGGAGAAAAAAAGAAACTTCAGGTTGAAAATTGTTAACAATTTTCAACCTGAAGTTTCTTTTTCTTATTATATTTATGTTGATTTTATATTGTGGTAACATTGAAATGGTTTTAAAACCATTTCAATGTTACCACAATATAAAATCGAAGGACCAAGCAAGATCGAAATACCTCTGCTTCAACTGAGTTTTTAGCGCATTGAAAAACGTGCAGAACGTTAAAGTTGCTATGAAGGTATGTATACGAGTAGAAGTAGCATAGTGAATGAATAATGACACTTAATACTTGGAAGTGCACCCGCTGGACAAGATAGTTTTTCTTTAGCAACCACTAACACTAAAGCCAACGCATTGTTCTAGCCCTCAACTAGTTTATCAACATTCCGTGTTGAATGTCTGCCAACCTGTCCTGTACTTATGTGGGGAAACAGTGGTCATGTCGCCAACCTAGGAATCGATATTGTTAGGAAATAGGAGCTATCTTCATTAGGCACGTGATTGTGTTAGAACAATGCGTCATTATGTCCCCCTCCTTGTACGAATTCCCGCGATCTCGATGCGTCTACGAGTAATTACACCGCGGGGCTTGTAGTGAAAGCTTCCTTGTCGACACTGACTAAATGTTCACCTGTCTATATAAGTACCATACAGGTATACTCACGGATTATCTATTCTATACCATAGTTTTGTAGAGGCAAACAAAACTATGAACTAAAATATTAATTGATGTGGTTTTAATTGTTAGTTTTCCGTAATTTTACAAACTCTACCTCATTTGTTTGAGATACATACATTCATACAATCAACATTTAAATCATTAACGAAGTAAATTGTTTTGAATTTCGGTTTCTGCAATTATTTATTCATTTATTCACCGTGACATTTATTTTAAGGAAGTCACCGAAGTAAGTTAATGGAAAAGTTAAACAGACCTTTGTGAAGAAATCTTGTTCTTTATCAACTTTCCATATTTTTCTTGCCGAAGAAAAATGCAGGAGATTTAAACCAAGTTTCTGGTTTGAAAATAAAATGCTATGAGCAACGAAGGAGCTCTACAAAGTACAAAAGTAACCTGTATAAAAAGCTAACCTTAGCTTCTGGGTGCAAAGGGAACATTTGACCGCCTTAATGAGTTTTCCCAGAAAGCTTTCTCTCGTCCAGGTCAGTGGAGCCAGACCATTTCATTGAAATTTCAGACCCTATTCAGAGAAAAAGCTCTGAAAATATTAGTATTTCTCGCAACTTTATTCCTGGTACCTGGGTTGTTTATTTAATTAAACAAATGTTTAATTTGTTCCGCGATATACAATAGTCTTCATAAAAGTAGCCTACTTACATCCCATTTCATAAACATTAAATATGAATAATGACACTTAATACAGTAAGTAACAGTAGTAACAGTTTTAGTAACTTTTTTTTACCTTTCCCTCTGTGGCAATGCAATGGTAGAATTAAACAAATCGTAGACGTAATTACCTGTCACATGTCCCGACGGCACAAGTGGCAGTCACTCAACAGCCAACAAAGCATTGCGCGTCGTCTGACGATCCTTTCTAAGGGGCTTATCCATTTATTAGAGTGCGCGTATCGCCGTATCATCGTCTACCTGATATTTTAAAGACTTCTTTGTTTGACAGGTCGATGACCTCGTTATCTACGGCCTAATAGTCTACTTGTCGTCGGAACACATTTTTTAACTTAAGTATCTACGAGTATATCTTCATTACTTACTTTGAAAATGATTTGTTACTTACCGTTTAGTCGTGTTGTGTTATTTCGATATAGTACCTACTTAATAATAATTTACGAGCTTTCTACTCGGAAAATAGCTTAAAATATGTAAGGCTAAATAACGATCGACGATTTGAACTTGCATGTAAAAGTGAGGGTAATAAATTATAACGTACGTGACGATAATGCGCGGTAGCATGCATGCTATGCCATGCTCGCGTTGGGAACAGTGATGGGCCAACTTAATTCGGTTCTTGAAACGTAATCGATCGGAGCTAGTTTATGAATAAAACTGTGTTTAAGGCTCTTTTCAGCATCAACTTTTTCAGAATAATTTTATGGAAACTTGTTATTACATACCTACTAACTATGAAAATAAATTTAATTTTTTATTAATAGTCTATACTGTATTTATTTATGAGTTTCCCGCCCTGTGTTTATTTATCTGATAGCACGCCTAGCGTAGACAAAGATTTATCGTAGAAACCTTTTATTTCCCGTGTTCAGTAAGAATTTGAGTGATGAATTCGTCCCAACTTAAGATGAATTCGATCAACTTAACTCGATTCCAAAAGTTAAGTACGTGTCAGCATCTAACTCCATCACTATCAGGGTTACAATGTTTATTTGGGCGGGCGGACAGGCGGGGGCGGGCGGGCGCGGCCGGCTCGCCGTTGTCTAATAAACAGAGCTTCATAAATGAGTTAATTAATCATAGTTAAACATCGCCTAACTCCCGCGATACCAGTTGCCCGATATTCATACCTTGGGCGTGATGAAGCACTTGTGATTAGCGGCGGTCTGACAAAATAAGATTAATATTGCTAAGTCCGCGAAACATTATGATTGAGCCAATCAAAAGCCTAGTCCAACCTAAGTACCTACTTACAAAAAACTTGGTTTCAACTTCCAAGAATAAAATAATCTAGACCCAATTCGGCGAATGGCCTTGTAGAGTCATCCCGCTTATACGTGGGCAGAATTGTTTTACTTGACTAGAGATTGTTTCTTATGCCTCTTCGGAATATTAAAATTATCATGTTTAAGTATTTTAACCATGAATTATTTTAGAATGTCATTATAATTTTAATGATCACAAAAAACAGTGAGTTCCTTGAACGGTTCTATTTTTCATGACAATGTCAACAGATTTGTAACCATACCAAAATTAGTCGGTCGCGGGTAGTTTATACAAGGGACGGAAGGGGGGAGGGAGGTGACGGGCCGCAAATAGCCGAGTGACCCGGCCATTGACTCGGTTTATCCTAATCCGGCCCACTACTCCAGTTCAGCAAGACGCTGGACGGCTGAAGCCAAACAATTTGCTTATTTCGTCAATTTATTAGGTTAAATTATTCCGAAATTAGACAATCAAATACTAAAAGACTTTCCGGAGCAACTGCATAAAAATGATATTTTCATATAAAAAATTTAAACGGTACCTACTCCGTTCTACATTGCGTTATGTTTAAGCATTTACACTTGCATTTCTAGTATTTACTATTCTACGGACGATTAAATCTCATATTAATGGCAGACTGAAACATTTGTTTAAAATAATTGCTAAACCAAACATATCCGAACTTTCACACGACCTAATACTGCACGTGATGCGGAGCCACATCTGCCGCATAACCTAACATGCCTGTGGCAACCGAAATTTAGGACACAATTTAGCGAACTTAATTAAACTAATTCCATCCGTGGTTTCGGTAGAGCTCTTCAGTTGGAGTGGGTATTTATAAAAATGCATTTTTAAATAAGTCGTCTGAAGTAAATAGGTAAAATTAATAATATTTTTTTTAAAGAAATTTTCATACTCTACATTAAAAACCACAGATGTGAGCTTACAGTTATGATGAAAACGCCTATCTAACTGAATCAAAATGTTTCAGTATTTTATGTTTTTCAGTAATGTTATACAAGTAGTCAGTCGTAATATCAAATGAGTAAAATATATTGAATTTTAATCTTTTCTGAAATTCAGTTGAGATTGCTGTTTTCTTTCAATTTTCGTAACATAATATGTATTGTTAAATGTACCTTCAATAAAATCTCTATTGTCGTAATAACGTTTACGACAAATAAAGTTACGTATAAGATTATGTAATACGAAACCAAGGGGTTCATTTTTAGGGTTGAAATGAGGACGACGTTCAATAGATGTCGAAACGATCACAGATGTGAAATTGTGGCTGAGGCCACGGCTGCCAAATGAAAATAAATATCTACTCATGGACTACGCAAACAAAATCGTACCCAACCTACTTTTATATTTAGAAACTAAAACACTCGAGTTTTTCCTCGTATGTTTCGAGTAATATACAACCACCATAAATCCTGATGGAGCGCGAGCTCGGGCCTTGGAGCACTCACAAATGCATATTCTTTCATTTCGTGTTCATTATAATATGTAGAGGCTGTGGCGTAATGAAGCATGCCTTGTTCATGCAATCCCTTTCAGTGTAGCATGCGGCGAGTGCCATAATGTTGGATTATGCTAATGTGCAGGGCGCCGGTGACCGCCTCAATGATTGCGCTCCTGCCCGTGCGCGTCGCGGTATCGTTAAAAAGGATAATGCATATTTATGTTGGCCCGAAATTCTCTATACATTTTTCATGAAGTCAAATGCTATTGTCATTACGATTTGTAATGCAACGTTTGCTAAGTCACTTTATAAATGTACTGTGCTTGAAAATGTTTCAATAAACCTTGATTTTTACACTTAATAGCCTTAACCTGACTTGCGTAGGTATATTGAACTCAATTACCTGCTGGTTTATTAATTTGGTGATTTTTTCTTCCGGTGCTAATTACAATAATTAAACAAGTTTTTAATAACTTCGCAAATTACATTGCTAATAAGCGTTTTCTAATAGTTGTCTATTAATAAACGATGATAATGATGAGAATGTTCAACACGCTTCAATAAATTATAGCTGTTGTCGCCTACATAATACTGCTACCCACCAAACTAGCTTGTAATGCACAAGACGTCAGCAATAAGGCGTAAGTCGACGGCTTGAGTGACGACAGGTCGGAGCGTTTGGGACAATGAGCTACAGCCGCTACAAGCAACACTTTCAGCAGCCATTCGTTACCATTCCGACACTTGCAGCGCTTGTCCAGCATATAGGGCGGACAGCGCTGGCAATGAATACGCAGCAACGCTGCTTATTAGGCAACTCGACAGTTTTCGCATGTTACGAAGTATCATTTGCAGATCCCCGTTCATTATCTGCCGCTGCCGAGTTTAGCCGCTGTCAGACGCACACTTTCAACTCGGGGTTCACACGCTTTGTTCGAATACAATGACTCTCTACGTTCTTTTTGTTTTCATTCAGACGACCTTTGTTGATAATAAACAATATCGCGACTTTAATGAAAGAAATCATGTAGCGTGAGATTTTTTATTATTTATTTTGCAACAGACGCATTCGTTTCGTTTGTTCTGTGCGTAATGCAACTTCAAATTTTGATGAGTTTCGTAATAGTTTAATTGGCGTATAGTGGTAATGTCGTGAAATATTCTCGATTGTGCCTGACATCCATTTGCTAGCAGGAGCGAACATTTCGCGGGCTCAATCCCACGTCCTCGGCCGTCGAATTGGTTTACGTCAGTGTGCCCATTACTTCCAAAATCCCAACGAGAGCGAGTAAAGTCGCTTGAAAAGCTTGTCAATCAATTTACATTACGCTAACTGGTGTTAGCTATAACCAAAGCGAACAGGTTGAGCCTACGAGTATTCATTTATTTCTGAAAACAGTATCAATCAATTTCAAAATTCTTTCAAATTACAATTATTCTATGATTTGTGGTCACTTAGTACTAGCATGGTACTATTACTTATTCTGTGGTACTAGTTAGTAAGTTATAAAGTCAAGTTCTGAAGTTTTTTCTTCAGAGCTTAAAAACCAGGTTAGTGCGTTTCTTAAATGTCCAAAACAGCATTAAGGAAAACCCACCAACTTTATTTTTGGTGTTGAGTATCCATGTTCCTCCTATTTACAGCGGTATACACACAGCAGTAATATGTTGCTTCATTGTTGCGCTCCATTATGTAAGTCGATTGTGTGGGGACAGTGCGCGTGACATTTACGGCCGGGGAGCGAATCGCGCGCAGCCTCCGCGGCTCACACTTCGCCCCAAATTGACTTCTGGCCTCCGTTGAAGTGGGACATCCATTACGAATCACCTTATATTGTGTTTATCAATACACGTATGATCTCAGAGACACAATCTTAAATTGAAGCTTTTTTGGTTACTTACAGATGCTGGTCAGATTTAATGAAGTGCGATACTGTAGCTGTAGGCACAAGTTGCATCCAGATTTCTTATTGTTCACGTAAGGTAACTGTTTTCAATAAAGGAGTTACTTCGAGGCTCATACGGAACGTGTTATGAAAACGACAACCGGTTGCGAAAATATATCAATTGAAAGCACTCGCAATTGCAGAGCGCATGTTTAATATTATAATGCGCCTCTGACTCTTACAACATCGGGCGAGGAACCTGTTACAAGACGGATTATCTGTCTGCGACACCAGACCCGCCAGACGCCACCTCCTCCGTATCGGTCTTTCGGTTGAGCTAGGAGACCTAAGATTACGTCAATCTCCACTCGCGTCATGGATTGCAATATTGACACTTAAAAGGCCCACTTATGTTTCCAGTTATCTGAGAAAGTATCGACTCGGTAGTTACTTTCGTGATTTTACGGCCATCGCTTCCTTTATAACGGGAACAAGTAGCACTGGTTTTTTCTGTCTATTGGATAATTTGCATAACAAACTTGTTGGTGATTAAAGTTGCATAATCATTAAAAAATAAATGTGTTACGAATGTTATGATGTTGCATGCTAATTAATTTGAATATACTCATACTATTTCACAACAAGCCATTCATGTTTTTTCTCAGAGGTATTGGGACTTTTTAATAACTCGAATAAAGTTGCGGGGTATTAACGTTTGCAGGTCACCTTTAAAACAAGGTAAACTTTAATGAGAAATATAGGTACGGGGCGTGTGGTTTTCCTTTTGAGTAGACTCGTATACACCAGTAATATGCGCATGCGCACAAACGTGTAAAAATCGAGTTACCGTTAGACATGTGTCATCGCGTCCTCGTTACGGCTAGCACCGCGGGCCCACGAAACCTGTTCTTACGTACCTACCCTTTTCAATTTTACCGAATTTGCAATACTTAACTTTAGCGATTATTGCAACATTAACCCAGGTCGTCGATTAACACAAATAATATTCGAGTTTTTATTTTAATTTGTCATTGTATAAACCAGTAGGTGTTTGTCATGATGGCAATAGTTACAATAACGCATTTTCGAAGTTGCATCCATTTGAACATGTTCTCATAGTTTAGATTATTTTTATGGCGTTTTTTATGAAGTAAATATAGGTCCTTAATGTGTGAATGAAACGTGCCTTACTGCTCGTGAATATGACTTTGTTGCGGATGCCGACTGAAGATTCTGTCGTGAGAGTTAGCTTAATACGCGATTTCCTAAACACTCGCTTTCGTGCTACTTTGTACTTAGTTCAACTGAGAGCAAAACATCATTACACACGTAAATACACATGCCGAGGGAATTGAGAGAGCTATTACCGCAAGTACCAGGATTAGGTACAAGTTAAGTAGCGACATCCGTTAAGCCAATTACCCTCCTAAGGGTATAATTTACAGACTTTTGTCGTTAAATGTAAAATTATTCTGACCCGAATCATCTGCAGTTTCAGGTTTATTAAATTATAGTCGTAGATGGTGGTGTAGGCAGATGCATGGCCTCAACCGATGGCACCGACTACAGAGGCACCGAGCAGATGTATGGGAAACGGTGCCAAGTAACTATTGTTAGCTAATACTAAATAAACTGTGACGTTGGGAAATAATGGGCTTACTCAAAACTAGCTGTTTGGTATTTCCTATTCATCGAAAATTCTAGTGAAAGTGTTACAAGATTAACCTTACCATATAACATAAAATATAACTCAAGGACTAGCTAGGACGTCAGTCTAGGCTAGACGTTTAACTAGACTCTAGGATATTAAATAGAACAAACAGGACAAGAACTGAAAATATTAATAGAAATACATAGTAGTATAACAATAATTACACATATTTTCATGCTTACGATAAGCTATATTAGGTATAGTCTACCAACAATATTACCGACAATTTGTTAAAACAGGATCATTATTTTTTCGAACACGATTTTACTAGAATGGTTCAGAGACCAAGCTTTATACAACACTACTTCATATTTCGTATTCGGTGTTAAATCGTACAACGCTTAGTCATGAATTTATTCATATTCCTCGTAGTTTTGTTATGTAAAGTAGATAAACCGATATCGGCTGCCGATTGGTGCTTCAAGGGCATCAAGACAACGGCTTTAACAAACTTATTGAGTACGTACCCACTGGCCATGTTATCACTAACGATTGAAACTTGATACAACTTTGAACAGAAAATGGTGGAAAATAAAGCCGATTGAGGTGCGGTTATGTTAAAATCATGACCTAATGCAAACCAAAAATGCAGCAGATTCCGAATACATTACGCATTTACCGGACGTCTGGGGTTATTCCAATGTGACATCTGTGAAATCCTCATTTTGTTTTACTAAATTAAGTTTCAAGAATATAAAACAGTTTTCGAATGATGCAGGGAAAGGGGTTAACTTTCTATTTGATACATTTTGGAGTGTCACAATATTCACATACTCAGCCTCTTTTAATATTTGGATATCACATTGATACATGATCGTATGAAGCGATCTAATCATTTAAAATGCGGAAATTTCGTTCTCTCTTCCTGCACACCTGCAATCTGGGATTTGCGTGTTTTATCGTACACCTCCTAACATCATTTAACATTGAACAAGATTGAGGTCAAACGAAGACTCTAAAAACATTCAAAACAAAAACAATGACATAAAACTGGGTAAAAAAGATAACAGAAGCAATGAAATGAATCACCGGAAAATTAAAAACAACTGAAACAAAGACCTATGGCAAATGAAAACAGTCAGCTTTTACAGCGGATATTACCTACTAAGCCATATTCTTTTATGTTACTGAACTTCCACAGGTCTGTCAGTTTGTTATTATGGTGGCCCATTATTTGAGTCAGCTAGTATTTTCCTTTTTGTCTGGTCCAACGTTAATTACAACCTGAACACTTTGATCTTGCCTCCTGCTGTTTGTTTGTTTCGAAAATTTTCACAAACAATTTTATAAATATTACCTAACGTTTTAATGAAGAATAGTACAATGTTTCATTTTTCCCTTCAGCTAGCTATTCGACGAGGAAAACAGCGTAGCTAATTGAAAATACTGCAATCAGTACCTATTTATAATAAATAACGAGTGTCCCGCTAAGTGATTGTTGGTTTCTTTCTAGGTCAGAACAATATTCAAGCTTCCGTGATAATGACACGAAGAAGTCCAAAGAACTTTACTACGTAGTGACGCTAATACTTACCTGGAAAAATGTCATTCGTTATTCACTTAATGCAAGCGACCGGTAAATGAGTCAACCAGTAATGACTCTCAAGGTAAGCAGACAATGTGCAGCCAACACTAGAAACCACTAAGCTATCGGCTATCTTGCAAGTAAACAACGATTTAACAGTGGCTTTTAAAGCGACGAGTAATCGTCTACAAATTCGTCAGAATGATGGCCGAATCGTTTAAAATACTGCACACGTAACGATGTTTTCAAGCTAAACTGAGTCATGTTTTGTGGTAGTTATCTAATCTGACCGTTTCCTCTTTCTTTTCAATTTCACTATCAATCTTTTACTATTTTTCATATTATAGCAATATGAATCACTGTAAGTATCTATTAACAGAATATTTAATAAGCTTACGAGGAAATTCTATAACAATGTGTCCCGAGCGAGTGTCTCATGTTATGCCTATCGTGCGTGTGTGTTATTATGAGCGTATTGTGATGTGATGGACGTGAGTATGTGCGCTTATCGCGCGGCAGGAAGTGGCTTGGTTTATTATTCGTGTCGTGGTCGACGCGGCTGCGTGCGCCGGCGCAGCCGTCCTCGCCGTAGGATAACCTACGCGCCTGTCCAGATATCCACGCGGTAACGGGACACGTAGATAATGATCTCTAATTAACAGAGAAACTCATAGTTGACAACGTTTAAATAGTATAAACCCTCTGCCACACTCAGAGGGTTCAGGACAACGAGTTATGACAACTCAGTCCGCTTTGTTTAGAGTTTATTGAATAGCATTTGCGATACTAATTAGGTACTTAACTAAGTTTTTCCTTAAGTTACAATTTCATTGTGTGGGCTTTCTGGAAAGCATTATACTTTATTTAATGCGACTGGTATCTAAGTGAGGTATAGCCCTAATGATGCACTAACGAGCTGGTCTCATCATTCAGCCGACGACAACTCAAGCTGATAAGAGAGTCAACTTGCAACTGCACATAGTTATTCATAATAGTTTGATATAATATACGAGTATTACTAACTACACCAACCCGGAGGGAATCTTGTATGTACACATTTTTATCTCGGACATCTACGAAGAAGGACACGACTTTTCGCAGCGTTTAATGTAGGGATTTATCAATTCATATTGAAATTGCATTTACCTTATAAATGCGGCAGGAACCAGTCCCGTTGTGTCGACTTCGTTTTACTGTATATTAGACATATTACCATAGAGATTGGCCAAGCAAATGCTATGAGGAGGGAGTATCCGTTGGATGAGTAAAAACTATGAAGTAGTAGGTGGTAACTCTTAAATATTTAAATGAGGTAAGTAGTAAAAGTAGTTAGTTAAATATCCTGTGGGTAATAAACTGAAAATCTGGGGTAGGATAAGTATTACATATAAACAAACAAACCGGGGTAAGAACAAAAAGCATGCTGTTCCTATGATGAGTGAAAAGAGTATATAATTTATTTAAACACAAAGCTGAAGTTTTATTTACATTTGCTTATGAAAAATACGCCTCTATTATGCAACAAAATTAAAACGTGTTTCTCATAGCTACTTATTCACCCACAATCTTACAGCCGACATAGTTAATGGGGGATATTGAAATGGGAGAGACAACTGGAATAACCTGAGCTATTGTTTTATTGGGAGCGGGTATGCAATGGACGAACGAGGCGCACTGCCTGCGTACCGGACTTCTTACAGGGCCGCATTTAGGAGACTATTAAAAAGTTGTATTGTTACGTAATAGCTTTACAGTCGCAGAGAAAAATAACTGTTAAAATGTAACGGAAGGAGTCTTTTCAAACTTTAACAGGTATACTTAGTTTTAGGTTGTTTGTTCTTTTATGGCAAATAATGAAGTATATGGAAACTTGCAGGTTGTTTTCTAAAAATAACTCTTTTCTCTTTTTTGTAGCTCGTTTTTTTCATGCTCTTTTATGAACCTAACTAGCTAAGGGCCCTGTAGTCGCGCGTGGGAGAAGTGACCCACTCCGCCCTGATTACGTATCTGTCTTCTGCAAAGAACTGGTTTGACTGGAGGGTGCAGTGCGGGTCAACAACTCACCTTACTGATCCAAACACGTAGGCTGATCCGCGAAAATGCAACGCCTACGCGTATCACCTTCTGATTAGCATCGAGAAAGGCGTCCAATACAGGTAGCGCGGCTGGTTGCACTTTATTGCAGATATTGCTGGCATTTATTTGCTCCACAGTAATTTAATATCCCGGGTGAGTAAAAACAGTGCCTACCTGAGGTGCAGATGGCGAGACGGATCGTGGATGCCTTGATAAAGGACAGCGGAAAATGGAGGTGAAAGCAAAAATGGTCTTGTGTAGAGGCGAAAATTCGACAGCGCATTAGCAACGACCACTGAACAGCCTAATGCTTTTTTAAAATAAGAAAGTGCACATACTGTGTTGTCACAGCAAAAGCCACATTTAACTCTAAAACGAGTTTTAAAAGAAACAATGTAACAAACAAAACCCTACCTATAATGAAAACATTCAAAAGATATTACCTACCATTGCTCTTTTTCCAACATACGTAGGAATGAGAATGAGCCTTACTTGACTCGTTTGAAATTTCAATGTTTCTCGGAATCGCTAAATAATGGCCAATGTTCAATAGGTTGTGGAGTGTATAAAAACATCTTTGTAAACGAGATGAGCGCCATTTGCATTTGCACTTAGCAGGGATGCGAGGAGCAAAAAGCATAAAAATAAATAAGTGAGGCAGTTAGTACGCCTGCCGGCGGTGCGCGAGCGCACTCTCTGACATCTTTGCCGGGTACTAGAAAACTATAGAACTGGACACGAAAATCACTTCAATTCAAATCTTCATAAAAAAATAATTAATCAGCTAGCAAAATGCATAATTCAAGTGTACTCAATACCTAGTTAGGATTGGGACTATTCTGAAATCAATGCAATGAAACTCTACATTTTACAACTTCACAACAATCGTCGATAAAAAGCTAAAATTCATTCGTTCAAGATGATTTCTCTAAATTGGAGGGCTAATGAACAATTTCCGTTACAACGACGGCTAATCGATTTCTCCAATGAATACTGGCTTACTACACAGATAAACGCACTAAAACTTATAAACAGTCTTTAACACTGTAGCAGCTCCACAAAAAAGTAAAGAGAGTTACAAGAACTAGTTAAAGAGTTGAGATATCTGAGAGGGCCGGATGAGCCAATAAGCAATATGAGTCACACAAACAACGGGCTCCCGGCCTATACCCCTACAGTGCAAGTGTCTGCTCGGTGCAGCGTCTCTCTCGCACTTACGCGTCTTAAATTACGACAGCTGCGGACACGAGGATCAACATTATACGATAGCGATACGATGTGTTTAGGGCAGGCGTATCGTATCTTGTCTTACTACGTGGCAAATGTTATGACGCGATACGCTGCGCCTGCACTGCACGTTGCAGCTAATCCGATGTTAACTCTACCATCTCGAGGTGTGGGCCCGATTCTGAGATTATTACTTAATCTCAATGACAAGGAGAGGTTATAAAATTATCACTTCACGGGATTTATTGCAACAATATCTATTTTAACGGTAAATAATATTTACCCTCCCGACGTTTCGGCTCGGTTGCACGAGTCATGGTCGCGGGCAGACTGAAGAGATGCGGCGTCGTCTGCTCCGGCGCGATGAGTTTTCTTCACCCACCCGCATTTGCACAATATTTTCGTCAGTGGTACAGTCAGTCCGACAAACTACACTAACAGTGTCCGGGTTTCTCTGAGACGGCCTAGAACGCGATTTGTACTTCGTTATCACCGGATTCCACGCTGATGATAGGTTAAATCCATCTTCTCGATTGAAATTCTTATGCTTTTTAATTTCAATGGCTTCACGTATCAACCTAACATGGTAATGCCTATCAGTTGAGAGGATTTTCGGGTCATGAAGTTCCATCCAGTGATTAACGTCCGAAGTTAACAAATGTTCAGCTATCGCAGATTTGCACGTCTGTTGGTTCTTTACAGCCGCTATGTGTTCTTTGACTCTTTCAGCTATAGACCGCTTAGTTTGTCCTATATAAGAACTACCACAGCTGCAATCGATCTTATAGACACCCGGCGTCTGAAGAGGTATAATATCTTTTGGCGAGCGAATTTCCTTCGTTACTTTTGACAACGGACTATATACAGTCTTAATGGAGTATTTGTTGAGTACTGTTCCAATTTTATCCGTTACCCCTTTCACGTACGGAAGGAAAGCTTGTTCCCTGCTCACCATTGGTTGCTTATCCCTCTTGAGCCTCCTCTCCATTTGTCTTGTGGTAGCACTGTAGCCATTCCTTCTTAGTACCTCCTTCACATGTTTTAGTTCCCCTTCCACATGTTCAGGGTCGCATAGGTTATATGCCCTATTAACCAATGAGGAAATAACTGCTTGAAGATGACGGGGATGGTGATGAGAAGAGGCGTGCAGATATCTGTCCGTGTGAGTCGGTTTCCGGTAAACAGAGTGGGCCAAAGCCCCATCCGGTCTCACTGTCACAAGAACATCAAGGAAAGCCATGGATCTGTTCCTCTCCATTTCATACGTGAACTTAACCTTTGGATGAACAGAATTTAAGTGCTGTAGATATTGTTCCACTTCTGTTTGGTTTCCGTTTATGATCTCTTTTGATCAGTTTTGCATCTCTTCAGTCTGCCCGCGACCATGACTCGTGCAACCGAGCCGAAACGTCGGGAGGGTAAATATTATTTACCGTTAAAATAGATATTGTTGCAATAAATCCCGTGAAGTGATAATTTTATAGTAAAAAATGCAACATAATAGTTTAAAATATTATAAGGAGAGGTTATTTGGTTTTCAGGTATGAATCATAATCATAATCATTTATACACTGTATAAGAGGGTAATTGAAGATAACGAGACAATCCATAAACGTATTTTTGAAAAAGTATTACTAATATACACAGAATTAAGAATTTATTTCGACAATAGGTAACTTGCCTACTTAACCCATTTCATTAATTATACACTTTTAGAATACGAGTATATTTCAGAATCGGACCCACTGATTCAATAAGTAAATAGTGGAATTAGCTTGTCGCATCAATCACTGAAAATGATTACACTATCTGAAATTGAAATGGGTAGGTAAAAAAATATGTGCAATTATTACGATAACACGCACTCATGATGATAATCCACAATATTGCTTTCTGATTCTGTAACAACCCCAACCATACTTCAATCAACGAATGAAAATTATCTGTGTACTGTTCATTATCGATGTTCGTTATTCACAAAACCCACAACGAAAATATTAATTTAAATTTTCAGGCGCTGCAGCGACAAAAGGTTATTTAATATTGGAGTTAATTGGCTGAAAACCAATTACTATTTTCCCGCTTTCACATTCACTTGTAATACGAATAATATTTTTTTTAATATTTTCTGTTCGTCTGCAAGTTAAAAACATTTTAAAATCGAAACAAGTACGTAAGTATATTCTACTTATACAATTTTTTAATTTTTTTTTACTTAACTAATTAAGGTACCGTTATGAAATTTCTGTAATATTACAAACATCTTCGAAATTATGCTAACAATCTCGAGTAGGTACTGAAAGTGTGAGTGTTCATTATACCGTTTGATAAATAGTTCAAAGCGATTGTATTAATTATGTATAAAACAAAATAAATTATTATAAATGTAGAGTCACACTGCGTGAATGCATCTACGTGTCGTTAAAGCGGCAATACGTTGAAATTATTTTGAACCTGGCAAGATGTTTGCACGATCAAACAATATGACGTTTCTTTTATTGTTAATGAAATGGAACCGACTCCTCGTAGAGATGTTGCGCAAATCGTTCTTGAAATCGCTTTCTACGTCGCGTCACGCGCGGTGATAAGCCGACCTTATCTTACGTAAATCGCTGGCTGTAATGTATAAAACTACCTTGCCGCCACCTACGTACCACGTCACCACTGACATTTTATTGCAGTATTGCCTATTACGCAGTTTACTGACTCTACACTTTGTTTACAATCACAACGACGAAAAGTTTATTGGCACTTCAATGAAATATAAAGTAGAAAATATAAAATTTTATATGCAATAATTTCATATGAAACACCCTTTTTGTATAGTAAATAACGTTCTATTGTGGGTGTATGTATATTCCACATGCCAAGGAATGGCGTAAGGTTGGTTGTTTAAACATAATTAAGGTAGAGTATCGTTATTCATCATCACTTCTTCGAATGTGTCATCATTCGTTAATTTTCCTTGGTGTAGAGTAACAGCAGGATGTTTGCTTGATTAAAGCAAATACTTATGTGCCAAATAAACTCAATAACAGCTTCAGAAAACATCTAGAAAAATTCTCGAGACACTTTAAAAAATGCATCATGCATTTTCGTGCGTCAATTCAAAACACCTTTTGCAAATGGTTGTATCGACTATAAACTAGAATGAATATATCGTAGGTTCATTAATATTTAATAAAACGGACTTTGAATCATCTATTTGAGTGAGTAACGTTATTAGAACAAAATTTATCACGCACTGCACGAACAAATACCTACCTATACCATTGCACTACGCAATATGTATTTAATTGGTGTAAGCCTACAGTCACAAACCACACCTGACTATACTTTTTTGTTGCAATATAGCATCTATTCCATTATAACTAAGACATAGGTACGGCAGTGTTTAACTTGATGCACTGTCATCAGCTGTACATTTAGACAGACGCACCAATATTATTATTACTATGTAAATAGTTACCAAAAGCACAAACAATAATTAGTTACTTCTATTTTCTAGGTTAATGACCTACATACAAGAAGAATCAACCTTAACATTCCCAATATAACAAAGATTTATAACCATAAGACCTAGCTGTTGACCATGAAAAAATCGACTTATGGCGCGTTAAAAATAAATGGGTGACCGTGGCGTGGACGTAGAGCCGTAGCCGTAGCGTCACCGCTATCAAATTGACTGCAATTAGAACATTTGGTTCGTCTTCCGCCTTGTTAACTGGCAAAGCGGTGACCTTACACATGCAATACAATTGTGTGTTCACTATTTGCAATATTCATATGATTGCACCTAAAGTAAATTCATTACAGTCATAATGTGTCTCAAGCACCGCATAGCTGCATTAACGTATTCATGAGGACGCGTTCTCTGTAAAGAATTGGACGCCTTATCTAGACTTAGAGGACGATAATCGTGGATAAACAATGTCTAGCAGATTAGACGTGTACTTGTATTCGACATTCTCATGATTGCACATAAAGTAAACTCATTATGGTCAATTTCAAGTTTAGAATCTGCTTTAACGTAGAGGACAAGATTCTATTTAAGAATCCTTATAGGCTGATTGTCGTTGATCGTCGTAATACTATTAGGTGCGTTGAAATGAGCAGAAAACTTGAAGACTTGTGTCAAACATGTTTCCATGACTTGGACGAATAGATTCCATAATCGTGAGGTTCTGTCTGACACAGTATCCAAATGTCCTCGTTTAACATTATGATATGGTTCGGATGAATAATAACCTTAACTATTGCCCTATATTAACTTTTAACTTTAATTGAAACTGGTACTTCATAATAAAGAGAATCTGTTAAAGAATTTTCAGTGCTTTACCGGACAGAACTCATTGTACAAATAGGTGATGTCTGTCGAGGCATAAATAAAGTTAATAAGGCATGACTGATGATCATAACGATGATGAAGCAAATAACATAACATCAGTTCAAAAATCAATGACGGATTTGTGTCATACGCGCACATTTATTATGCTAGATTTGACGATATAAGTTACAGATCGTCAATTAATTCTAGGAAAAAAACCACCATGACCACTTTGTACACTGACGCATATGGAAACGAGCAGAGGAATCTCAATGAATGAGCAAACTTACATAGAGGTAACTCCATTAGAATGTAAAGTGATCACCGTAACAAGTGTTAATCTTCCGTAATCACATAAAAACATTGACGAGTATGTACGACGTGATTCATCAATCAAGCAAGGTTATATCAGAGTGGTTTGTTCGGAGGGTCTGCGCGGGGCAGGGGTGGAGGGAGATGTCAGGGCTGACGTCACCGCACCAGCGCGTGCTGCCCAGGCGCAGGCAATATTGCTCCCACGTTCACTTTCTATTAGGCTTATCTTTTTAGTACATTGACGTTAATAGTCTCAAATATTATTCACTGTAAATCCCCATTAACCTTGAATAGTTAAGTGAACTTAGTGATTCACTAATCGTTCCAGAAGGATGATCGAAAATGATCCATCAACTATCAAAAAATATTGTACAGCTAATTATTTACGTTAAGATATAACTATAGAATATAAATTTCAGAAAATTATAAGGTTTTAAAACGTGTAGGAAAATCAGCTGGGTAATACCATTATTCTAAGATACCTACTTGGCAAAGCAGTGGGTTATCTAGACTCTACATTTTACAGTTTTTCACCTTGACAGAAAAGTTTCTTCTATGTTACGTTACGTTACTAAATCTGATTTAAATTATATGATTCTTCAAGTAAATAAATAATACCTACACTAAAATCCTAATAATTTATTTCAATAACGTATTCAGTAAAATCGTCCTTCTGTACCTCTAGTAGGAAAAACTTTCGAGTTCGTTTCGTTGCGTATTCAAAGTGTCATCGAAAAATTTTGTATGAAAAATTAAACAGCGCCCCCTAGGGCGGCTATAATATAGGGGGCGCTGTTTAATTTTTCATACAAAATTTTTCGATGACACTTTGAATACGCAACGAAACGAACTCGAAAGTTTTTCCTACTAGAGGTACTGAAGGCAAATCCAGTTTGCGTTGGTTGATCGAGTTTGTAATGACCAAAAACCGATTTCACAGTCGCTGGACTGTGTAATAATGGTGTAATCAATCCATAATATTTTTCACCACTGAACGCCCGCTTTCGGCCCCACAATTTTATTTACGTTTTCATGTAATTTTTTCATTTAACATTTTTAAACTTTGACAAACATTTGCCTCTATAACTATTGTCTGAAGTAAGTCGACACGCTCGTAAATTCTAGATAACGTGTTCTTCATTCAATATATTCAAATAAAAGATTCCTATTCAATAGTTCCAGTTCAATGATATAAATCAGTGATCAACCTTGCGTAAGAGATGGCGAGTAAAAGTCGAACTACTTACAGAACCTACAACAGAACTAGGTACTCATCAGAAGTGAAACCATATCAAATTGTTTATCACGAACGATTCGCTCTGTACGTGTCTAGTTATTATAAAGTTTTTGCTCGCGTGCGATACTATTTGTAACATGCGAATACATTTATAGACTACTGTCTATGCAAACGTAAAAGTGAAATCATATTTAAATATTTAGATGTAAATCTATTTGTGTAATCGTGAAACTTTAACTTAGTTCTACGAAACATTAGAAACTTGATTTAACCAAGCTGGTTAAATAAAGTTTGTACCTACCTACACGTAGCAAAAGCTTATTGCAACGTGGAACGTAGCTTTTGTAAACAAGTAAAAAGGTAAGCTACTATTTAACAATGTGAGGAATAAAAATAAATCTTATAGAACCAACGAATCATACCATCTAGAACTTTCGAATTGATACCTTTTCCTCACTCAGGTTGCTATCCCCAAACTGATTAAAAAAGCACCAAGTCTAAATTAAAGCAAAAAGTTTCTAAAAAGATCTCATCGATATTCCGCGGGCATAATTTATACATAACTAGCTTTCCGCCCGCGGCTTCGCCCGCGTGGAATTTTGTCTGTCACAGAAAAACTTTATCGCGCGCGTCCCTGTTTCAAAAACCGGGATAAAAACTATCCTATGTTCTTTCCCGGGACTCAAACTATCTCTATGCCAAATTTCATCAAAATCGGTTGCGAGGTTTAAGCGGGAAAGCGTAACAGACAGACAGACAGACAGACAGACAGACAGACAGACAGACAGACAGAGTTACTTTCGCATTTATAATATTAGTTGGGATTGGGATAATAATTCTGTTTTGCTCCTGAAATAATGAAGGGATGTGGCGAGATATTGCCGAGCTCATTCATAAAACATGCAGCGAGACGCACGTGGCTCAAGGGAGGGTGGTATTGTCAGAGTTCCTTTGGGGAAGTTACTTTGTTTGGTAACACGACGGCTCCCATTACGCTGTCGGGAATTATATTACAATACTTCCACTTAATTGGTTCAGGTGCACAAAAAAGAAACTCTCCCCGTCTGTCGTCGATGCGTTACTTGGGGTCTTGCCAATTTTTCGCGTGTTCCACCGCAAAGTTCAATGTCGAAGTAAGCGTCTTTGTTTTTACTGTTTGTTGTGAACTTGCGGTTGGATGTTATTGTTCCTCCAGACAAATTCAGTTATTTTAGTAACGTGCACTTATATGTATTATAGAAATTACTACTCTATCTACTGAACGAGCTGTCTAGTTTTGCCTGAATACGTTTATCTAATTTTCTATATTCTGGTTGGGTTTTTAAGCGCATAGACATTTTCCCAAACCAATTTTTGGCTTATTTTGGGGCCAGCTGAGTTCAAAGCCGAGAAAGAATCAACTTTTTTAATAGTATTTAAGTATTACTCTTGCTCTTGATAACAATCTTACCTACGAGCAACATCTAGGCGAGATGCGATCTATGGTAGAGCGAGCTTGCGTTGAGGAAAACAAAGGAAGGCAGAGAATTCCACTCCTTAGCTACGCAATATTAAACTGAAAAAATCTTATTTTTGAGTTTTTTTTTTCAATAACTGGTAATTATGATCTTTTATCATAACCGGCATTTTCGGTGAGCGAAAAGCTTGTAAGGAAATAATGTGCTTTGGTTATTTTTCTTCTATTCAATTAGCTGGTTACAGTGGTCATCTCACTATCAAGTACCTACCTATCTGATTACTTACTCTACTTGTTCCACTTCGGTGTTAATACAACACGCTTCGGCACGAAAACGATTCTGATGAACGATACGACTTTTCTTTAGATTATGCGACTTTGAAGGCATTTTCTAATAGTAACAAAGGTCATTGGGAAGTGGCACAACAGTTTTTACTGTTCTTTATCTTTCGTCGAATCAAGCGAAAGGTATCATCATAGCGCCGCGTTTCTCTTTGAAATCGCATGTTCTCACACGCTGCTAGCAAAAAATCGCCAGCATGGATGCTGCGAGTATCTAATTGTATTGAAATATGCGGTGACGCCTCAAACGATCACGGGCTCGAGCGTGCGTGAGGCGGTGCTCACGATCAGGGTATGGCACCCGGCCAACGTTTCCGATCCTGACCAGCCCTCTGCGATCAATGGAAATAGCCGATGTCAACAATCTGGCACAATTCGTAACTCAGCATACCAATAATATATTATCACAACGTTTTTTATCCTTGGCCGAAACATTTTCATCACCAGTTTTCACCAGTGTCGATTTTAACCGTAAACCAAAATGTTCTCTGCATAAATAATTAAGTACTTATCGACAAACTAAAAAGTTACGTTTCTATTCTTTGTCTGTCTCTATCAGGTAACCGCTGTTTTTCTTTAACTTTTAACTGAAACTTGGTTACTACGAAGCTTTTTGAGAAATAACTGGAAAATAATTTAATGATGAGTATTTATGGGTACCTAAACAGTACCTACCAACTATGTACGTATAGGCAGACACTGTAATAACGAACAGTGATTCATTAGACTTCATTAGAGAACAAACAGTTCTGGCGTTTGCAGAATCATCACGCCACTGATATGGGAGAGCTAATGAACGTGGAGAAAATAGAACTTTGTTATCGACAGGTTGTCTTTGGAAGACACTGCATACGAGTGTAGGTACCTAGGTAGGTACCCCTAATTCGTAACTCTATCCAATCCATCCATCCTTGGTATTCTAGAAGATAAATGTTTAGCTTTGTTTGACTAACAAACAGCAAAGCCAATTTTATTTATACAAAAAGACATTAGAGTGACTTCATTCTGAAGTTACGGGCTGTTATAAAATCGGGTGCGGCCAAAGCGCGTCGACCTTCCACGACGGAAGTAGACTGTCGTTGAATGTGACGGTATCCATAAACGTAAACTCGTAATTTATGTATGGCAATACTTACATTTACATACGCGCATCAAGGGTCGGGGTTACTTAGATACTGGGGACATGCGTGGCTACACACATTTCGACTCAAAGTAAACCATTAGGTGAATGCTGAATGTGCACCTACTTCCTCATGGAAATTCCTTTTGTACATTTACCTCCATAAAATACGTGTATATGTTACAGGAAATGTATGAAATCCGTCATTGTATACAATTCCTAGGAATTGTGTATAAGTCCTAAAATCACCCGGAAATGTGTGATGTAAATTATATTAGACACATTTCCTAGGAAAATTACACATTTCCTAAACAGCAATCGGAAAAGTAATTAAGATATTTTTTTTTACACAAAATTATTTTTATTACGCCACTTTTTGTTCTCCGAAACTTAAATAGCAATGCCGCGCCGCGGCAGCTGTGTATGTGTAAGGTCGCAAGTCTAACCTAACCTAACCGAGACTTTGTTATCCAGCTACAGGAGTACTAAAACCTTCATGCCAATAATAGTTTAATAAAAGAGATGTTAAAATTAGGGATTTCCAATACTTCAGCGTAATATGCGTGATGCCGAAAGAAAGGTGTGCCAATAAATTTTAGGCAAATATTTTTTCGGCCAATGTATAATAGTGCGAAAACAACTGTCAGGCTAAACAATAATAATTGTGAGTTAAAAGTACCTATCGGCCAATGTGGTTTTTGGCTAAATGAAATTTTAGGCGTACCGAGGGGCACCGGATCACGCGACCGCGCTAGTGCCGCTTAGTTTTATACATTTCCTAATACAACATTGGAATTCTATAAAATTCCTAGGAAAAGTATACATTTCCTAGGATATGTGCGTATTAAAAAATCTCTGAAGCAATATTTTATACATTTCCTAAATAGCTTCGGAATTGTATTCATTTCCTAGGAATAGTATACAATTCCTAGAATTCATACATTTCCTGTAACATATAGAAAAACAACCAAATCGCTATTGTTAATGTGTCTTCGAATTACCACACTAGGTTGAGTTATATTCTCATAAGTTTTAGTAGAGTAGGGACGATGTAGAGTTTGTTGAAGTGGTGGAAATAAGAAAATAATTACTCTCATCATGTAGATAGACCACTCTGCTGCTATGTAAGTAGGTACATACAATGCCCTGACACAAACATAACATCGACTACGGATTTTTTAATTTATAACGCCTCTTTCAGAATACAGCACTTTCAAAGATGTCGAAAAACTGTTACGAGTCACAACTGGAATGTAGGAAAAAAGACATATACCTTGATTTTTTAGAATCCAGCAGAGATGTAAACAAACACTTTCATACACAATTACACCATAATCACTTATGTGTTCATAATATCATACACATTATTTAACAAGCCCATGAAAC
Organism: Ostrinia nubilalis; assembly: GCF_963855985.1. Taxonomy (NCBI): domain Eukaryota; kingdom Metazoa; phylum Arthropoda; class Insecta; order Lepidoptera; family Crambidae; genus Ostrinia; species Ostrinia nubilalis. Next base: position 9,030,967 of record NC_087088.1, on the reverse strand, counting down.
CAACTTTATTTTCACGTTTATACAAGTTTGAAATCAATCTTTGAAACAAATTATTTTAGCAAAATACGTGGACGATGAAAATTTGTGAGACTTGTCAAATTGACTTGACGTTTAAAATCATGTGTTATCTCCATATTGTCTATGATTTGTCTCTGACACATCAGTGCCGTAACCTGTGAGTCATAGACAATAATCTGTAAATTTAATCGATATTATTTTAAGTATTCACTTATTCCGATTACTGATTAATTTTAAATAAAAAATATACGATACTTTGTTTAGTTTTCCAGCGATAACTTCGACAATATTGGAGATACGTAAATTTATTTTTCTACTTTTAGTGTTTACTTTTTCGGAGTCAGTTTAATTTTTAGTCGGTTTTATTTAAACGAAATTATTTTACTTTTTTATGCAATTATGCTTACGTATTGTTCCATTGTTTATTTTTAAGAAAATAAAAAACTTCTTTCAATGAGGGTTTTCGCGATTGAAAAATCCGCCAGATGGCAATACGTAGACGCGAGGTCCAAATGCTGCATGATTGGTTATTATTGACATGAAATTGACAGATATGTCAAAATCCACCAATCACGCAGCAAGCAACAGACAGCATGCAACAGAAGTTTAATAACTTTACGGATATCATTGATTGTTTTACTGTCCAGTGTGTTTTTTGATTACATCTGTGCATACAGTTTGTTTCCTGTTCTCGAAAATTTTATAATCAGTTCACATTCAATGTTAAGACTTTGTTGCATATTTTTAGTATTTTGACGATCACCCGGTGATGATACGCAAGTACTACAACATTTCACTTCGCGATTAACGAGAGGTTTTGTCGCATCACTAGTTCACAGACTAAAAATATTTTTATGTCAGTTGGCCATATTTGATGACATTTCTGCTGATTTCTAAAAAATTAGACTGTAATGAACGCTACGGCCTGCTACTAAATCCCGAGACAATGACTGGCATGTTGTAACGTAAAGGCAACTCTGAACATTCTCCCCGAACTGGCTGAACGGAAGTTATCTTAAATTGAAACCTGTTCAACACGTGGCCAACCCGAGGGCCACAAACAATGCATGTCTCTCATTTTGTTATTGTGTCGACCGCTCGGAAACGGAGCACGTGTTCCTTATCCCTCCCGCCGACTAAAATTTCGTCAAAACCAACTCATCCCTTATGTACCTAATTATAAAATCCATTATTGAACTTGCTAATGATACTGCATCAAATAACTATGTGCAGAAATTGCGAACCTAATGGCTGCATCAGAGAGGCCTGTTTTCTGAAGCAGTTACCGAGAAAAACTGTACGTTCATTGTGGGGGAAGACGCTACCAGGAACTACCAAAAGAGCAAAAACGCTTACTGAAACGACGTTCATTGTCCAAGCTGGATAATGTTTCTACTATGCGGGTTCTCTTGCAGAATCTGTAACTGATTAATTACTTTTTCATCATATGTAACATGTCATGACATTGAGACGTGGAGTAGTAACACGTGATGACGTGATAATTATGTAATAGCAAAATTAGCAAATCATTTTTTAGTTTAAATTAAAGCACACGCGTACCTACTTACTTAGTCATCTACAAACTTAGTTATGCGACGCTAACATTTATTTTGAAACCATACAGTTACATGTATTTCGAATCCATACAGTTAACTCTTACCTTTAATATGTAAAGCAATAACACTGGATGCATTCTGGCTAAGTAGGTATATTTAAAATGACGAGTTCTGGAGTGGAGGCCGCGTCAGCTCAGCGTAGGAGGCCCTTCGGCAAGATGTATCTGGAACTTTAACGCAAATGGCTGGTATAGAACAGGAAGAGAATAGCCGGAGATCGGGCTAATAGCATGCATTAGAAAAAGCTTCTAGCTTCGTTCCTCATGTCCATGACTGTAAAAAAAGAAGTCCAAAAATTTAAAAATCTAACCTATTTATTACATAGGATGTAGCTAAAAATAGGAACAGATACCGTATTTGAGCGTGACTTTGTAAAACTTCTACACGATTTAGGTGCAAGAATGCAAGTCAAGGTGAGCTTGCGCAAGTTACAAGAACGCACGGTTATGCAGATCTGATGTTACCTACTAATATTATGGTAGCTACCCTATGCTAATTATTAGATAACTTGTGTGTTACTCACTGTGTAAAATAATTTGAAGAATTATCTGCATCATTTTCAAATCCGCGATTGAACTGTGATCAGATATGGGCAAATGGAATTACTGCTAGAATTAGGTACTGGATGAGAAGATTAACACGGAATCTAACTAAACGGTACAACGGGAAGCTTCTCAGCCGTGGGCAGTGGTTTTGTAACTAATTATGATTGACCTAAGGGCTGCATTTTAATAAAGGCACCGTTTAAAACTTAAGGCATGTAGCAAAAATACCCACCAAACGTGAAGTCCGCTGTGCTTCAGCAACCTGCAATCTGCATCACGAATTACGGTAGATGACGTAGCAGCTGCTAAACATGTAGTTATTGCATGTAAGTAGGTTCATGCATTCGTAACTACTATTACTTCGACCTACGCACACTTGACAGGAGGAGGTCAACGAAATCGCTGAAATTACGGTGACATCACTTGGTTTAGGTAGGTTTTTTAAATTAATTTGAGAGAATTTATGACTTATGCGAGTAAGTTGTAATTCTGAAAATAATTTAGCAGTAATCAAGTGGAATTTATATTACTGAGATCAATTCCTCTATATTATTGAACATCCCATAAACAGATGGAAGTAGTTATTTAATGTTAATTTAGAATCATTCGATTTAATAATGCCGCTGCACCCGCATTGATTGTTTCCATGAGAACGCTCGAGCCATGGGAACGGAGCAGCAGAGTACCCAGCCATTCAAGTCGACGTTACCAACTCTGTATAAACAATTGCACTAGTACAATTGTTACTTGCTTCGAGCAGCCCTCTTTTTAATTGTAACGATTCTGTGTTGTGAACCACCGCCACTTTTAGCATGAGACTTACATCGGAAAATAATTGTGGCGAATTGTTTCCTTTTCAAATGGCTACTTCAAAAGTAAATGATTGTTTTGGTAACATTTTTACAATTATATTGCCCAGCATTAAATAGAACGGACGTGCAGCGTATGTTGGGGTATTTATAGCCGCCCCACACGCAGTAGTAGCGCAGGAGGTGCGCGGGCGACGCTCGCCTCTCGGCGCTTCTATTCCAAGCGAGACCTTGCATACCCAACGGCTTCACCAGAATCAGTATACATTTCAGTAAGGAGGTTAAAGATCTCTTACCTTAATAATTCTGTTTAATATTGACAAGTTTTTAATCAAAACGTGTAATTCATGTCGTACAGCACCGTTGTGCAGTATTTCTGCTGCAGATCGTAAAATACTGACAAATAAACTGGGTCATTGAGCGACCTACCCTTGACATCCAAAAATTGGCAAGTGTTGCTATGAAACTAGCTAGACTAATCGATAGCATAGGGCATCTGTAAAAACGTAGTGCTTGATAGCGAGACGAAGCTGATTATTGAAATTCAATATCTTCTAGAAATATTATTTATTAAACACGCCGATGATTACTTTGAGGCGCTAAAAGTGTTAAGATTTCTTTATCAAAATAAAGTAAAATTTGAAATTCGTGACAAGTAGGTACTATAACACAGGTCAAGTCAAGCACAACAATGGTCAAATCGCCTACACAGACAGCTCTACCGCTAGCAAAACGCTACATTTGAAGATTTGTGGCAACCGCCCTTTAAAATATTGGTGTGGTCATTGAATTGAAAGGACGAAAGAACGTCGGCATAGAAATGTGAGGGTACAATGCGACGTGATTCCATCTGAATGAAGAAACAAGTAGTGTGCTCAAATGCGCTCTATTGTTATGTTTACTAGTTGTCTTTTCGACTGACGCAGACGACGACGGCCAAAACAAACCCGTAGGTAAGAAGGTACCTATATCAAATTTTATACCTGCCGCTATTGTTGTGCCTGAGACGTTTTTACCACTCCCTATCAATTCCCCTTCTTTCTTCTTACGCAAAACTGAATAAGGTAAAGGATACAGTGTAAGTGACTTTAAGATCAAAATCTCATGATTTTGTACTAGTCGTGTGTATAATAGATATAGTGTAAGTTTATCCAGTGAAATTTGGGTAAGTTTTATAATCAGTTGTATGCCGTACTCAGAGGGTTGAACTAACCCTTTGTTTGTTAGACTCCTAATCAATACTCGGGGGTTAGCATTTCGCATGCCTCTGTTGAAAACATGTATGTACCTATAAAATGGCATAGGTAAGTGTGTGCTAGTTTGAAATATGCAATACATATTAATAATTCTATAATGCCACTTAAGGTGACAATTTTGAGGAGTGATTTCTCGTTTCAAACCTGATAAGAAGGTGGAATACCTAGGTAGGTAGGTACTAACGAATGAATCAACACAAGAAAATTTAAACACAATACCTACATGGGTGTTTCTCTGCTATTTGGAAAATCGTCCATACAAGGCTGTCCTGAAGTAATTTTATTAAATGTTGAGAAATTTTGTTAACGAAATTCAGGGCAATAGTAATTTAAATACATATCTCAAAAAAGCCCACACATTTTCTTCTTAGTTTTTGAGTTATTGGCGATTTTTCGCAAAATTGCGACAGGGGACTGTTGCAACCACCCAGGGGAATGTATTATGGACAAAAACAATTAGTATTTTTCTTTGAGTAAACAAACTCTTTATTTTTCTTTGCCATTATAAAAATATGTAAGTTTTTGAAACAAAAAATATTATTATTTAAACAAATATTACTGATTTATAATGACTTTTCTTAAGCTTAATAACAGTAGCATTAAACTTAACGAACAATTAAGTTTTAAGACTTAAATTGTATGACACTAAAGTCAGTCTTTATAATAATCAAAAATGTAGTATCCTGCCTTTTAAAACAGAACCAAAAAAATACAAAAAGTAATAAACAAAAAACATTTTTACTGCAAATTTTTGTTTTTTGACTCCGTTTCTGGTGAATGTAATATTGAAACGCTATTCTTGTTATTTCGTGTTGGGTCAGATGATCTTAAAGGCGCCTGTTGTTCTTCTGCGAAATCTTCTGAATCAGATGTAGGTATTTTCCCTTCCGAAATTATTTGTTCATTATCATCATCATCCATTCAGCCATAGGACGTCCACTGCTGAACATAGGCCTCCCTCAAAGACTTCCATGTTGATCGATTCGTAGCGGCCTGCGTCCAGCGCCTTCCTACTACCTTTATAATGTCGTCGGTCCACCTTGTGTACCGTAAAACGCAGCGTGGGACGTTCACGCGGCCTCCACTACAGAACCTTGCTGCCGATGGGCCATCAGTTCTGCGTACTATGTGCCTTCATATTGCCACTTCAGCTTGCTAATCCGTCGGGCTATGTCACCGACTTTAGTTCGTTTACGGATCTCCTCATTTCTGATTCGATCTCGTAAAGAAACACAAATTATTTGTTATGTCTTCATGACTTTCTTTTTTGCACGAAACTTAGCACAGTGCTCCCTCCAAACCTTTTTTACAGCCTTATGCTCACGACAACTCATATCTTTAACTGATTTTATTTAAAGTTTTTCTTTTTTCTTCTTTTTTTCAATTTTTCTTTTAGGGTAATGTTTCAAGTCGATGATATCATAATTGCAGCAGCTATACGTTTTTGTTCTAGAAATTCTTCTCATGTTTCACGTAGCTTCTTTTTCGGTGAAATTTTGAGATAATACCTACTAAAAAGACGTTATTTTAGTGGTCAAAACCTAGGAAAACAGTAGTATGAACAGTCCCCTGTGGTATGAACAGTACCCTGTGCTATGAAATGACAGGGGAATGTTCGCCAGGGGAATGTTATTTTTACGTGAATACTTCATAAAACAATATCATTTAAAAACATTGAAATAAACGCAACTTATGTGGCTACATACTAGAAGATTAATTAATTTAAACAAATTGTCGTTACTAAAACTCTTAAAATAGTAAAAAAAAGGCTCACCAGGGGAATGTTTTCACTGACGGCCGAGACGCGTGGTTCACCAGATGACGCAGTAGTAGCATTAAACAAAATAGCGGCTGTCCACTAGCTACACAACTGAACAACCTTAACACCTATTGCGTTCCGTTTCGCGATCTAAGTGCTTTGCGCCAAAACTAAATATGACTTTAAACCGGTTTTAAAATTTTAACAGGGGAATGTTTTAATAATTTGAAGACAGCATTCTCAGAAGGATATTTTGATTAAAATTATATTGTAAACATTGTTTGTGATGAATTAAGATGCTAACTGTTATTGTTAATGTATTTGGATATTTTTTATTCAAATATCAACAGCAATATAATAAACATTTGTAACAATATGTGTAATTCTGGAAAAGGGACGTACCAGGGGACTGTGATTTGAGACGTTTGAGGTTATTTATTCGAATATTCCATGATTAAATTACTAAATATGCTATGTCATGCTAAGAATACCTAATTCTATGTCGGTATTGATACAAAAACCTGAGAAATTTTAAGGTTTACTACATAAATTTAGCTTGGGACAGCGATTTTCCATTTAGTGGAGAAATGCCCACATAACCAGGGTATCAACAATTACCTTGCCCTGATGTTCACGAGGTAACAGAAAAAAAACTTATTATTTCACGCAGGTGCATAATACTTATTCTTCTGGCGTTGCATTCGGAGCTATTATAATAATCTCTCGAACTATCCTCAGACACGAACTGGGAGCAAGGAGCGAGTCATTAAATGGTAATAAAACTAGAGTCAACGGCACTAAGTACGCATTTTCTCGAGGCATCAATTAGGTGCATACGCGTTGTATGATGACGAACTACCTACACGCCGCAGCTGCACCGACCACTTTTTACTCACTACCTAGGTAATAACAAGGTGAACGGGAATCTATTTTATTTTGAATTATTGTGCAGCTTTTTTGCTTTTATATTCAATCGAAGATACGCATCTTAGACCAATGCTACAGACTAAACGTTAAATATGGATTTTCTATACAATCGTGTAAACATAGCATTGCAACAATACCCGATCGTCAATGTCCGGACTTGGCTACATTTGGGCCAGTAACGGCACCTAAACAGTAGTAGCACACTAAACTACCGAGCAATCGAACCATGGCCTTAAACTCGACTACGTGCCAGTTAACCACAGACTGCACAACCCCAACGAACAAAATATGTGCCATTGTATGAAAGCCAATGAAGTAATTTGGTTGTTCGCGTTAGCACTTTCTTAGCTACTGTAAATCTCACGAGAGCAATACAATTTACCGCCATAAACAGCTATGTTTGTGGCCAAAATAACGTTAGGGCAGAGATTGCGAGCAGGCAAATTCATTATTATAGCAGGTCGGAGGTCGCACATTGAACCGTGGCCTGCCTGTGGCCTACATGTTACAATGGTATTATTGTTGTAATAAATAATGAAACTTTTCCTCATTATTAAATGAATTTTGCGAACCTAATAACAGTCGAGCGGCTTAATTATTGTCATTACATTACCCTCTATAACTGATTTTATTTTATGATCCCATTGCGTAAAATATTACGTCAATTACGTTGCTAGAAGCTCGGATATTTAAAAATACTAAGACTTCTTCCATCGAAACTACTTAAAATAAAAAACTTGACGTGCGTGGGTCAGAGAAATCGAGTTCTGCATGAGAAGATTATCGCAATAAAGTACTAGATGGGTGTTGTAGAAACCGAGGATGGTTGCGCTGCACGTCATGGTCCACCAGCCGCTACCGCTGCTAGCACGCGCAGTCGTTACCCGCGCCCGCTCCAAGGAGACAATCCCGTTACAGAGCAAACATTTATTTTAGCTACGTTATGAAAACATTTGTCGTAAGATATTTCAAAAGATAAAGACAACTTGTGTTGCTTTTATGCTCCGTTTTTTAAACGATTCAACCATTATTATTCTATAATTCAACTACCTTATGATATTAGAACTGGCTGATTGACAAACTTTCTAACTGAACTGAAACTTAATTAAAATGTATGTTATAATTCAGTACCTATTTATATGTAGGCCTAGGTAATCCCAATTTAACTAATATTGTCATAGAGGATAATGTGATTTGCTTAAAATATACCAGTTGACAAACCAAATACCTTTGAATAGAATTACTGAATACTCCTTACAATGATAAAATCTTAACATTAACTACTTTAGTGCAAAACCTTGCATTTATAAAAAATCAATCGCAAACCAGCTTGTGAAGCAAATTTTCAAATGAAGGACAAAATAATAACTGCTTAAAATACAACAAAGGAAACTAGAATGTCATAAAGCCATGTAAATGGTCTATTGTATTTCTTTCATTATCTAATGATGATATTATTATATTTACATTTAATTACTTAGTGATTCAAAACTTTTTATGACTAAGTAAAATCATTGTAAAATGCAGAATAACAATAAAATTCATTAGGTATTTACTGCCTATTTGCAAATGCTGAAATATAATAACTCAAACTATGGTACACAAAATACAAAGTTAATAATAAACAGATTTTGGTTACCTTGGTGTCCAGGAATAAAACTTCACTTTGTAATCTCCCACTTAAAACTTTTATTATAGATACTTTGTTATATGTATTATCACAAATCCTGGTAGACTTTTAAAACACAATCACGCAACTGATAAAACTTAATGTATTTCCTTGATTACTGATTTTTCTCATATAAACATAATTTACACAACAAAACACAATCTGCGACATGACTTAGGTGTAACTCTTACTCATCGCACTTCACTCTACACAAATAGTTTATTGCATATTTGGATGGCTTTTAATTCTCTAAACCGTCCATGTCCCTCCACATCGATAATCTCATGAAATTATATACAAAGTTGACTAATATTAATTTACAATACATGTTTTTTTTTTGTTTGTTTATCTGACACATCTTTAGCATGCTTCCCAGTTGACAATGTACAAAACCAAGCTAACAATGATTTTCTGTTCTTTACGCATGCTCCCATTCGGGATGTTTGTTCAATTCACATGATAATGGTTACTGCGGGAGTATCTACCAGTACTAAAGTATGAAAATATAAGATAAAGCACCTCGATTGGACAATGGTATGTATCAAAGATATTAACAACGTGATATGACGCGCATCGCGACCGCCGAGGGTCCAGCGGTCGGGGCCGGCGCGCCGCCGCTCGCCAGGGAGCCGGGGCCGACGGGCCGTCGGGCCGAGACGGGCACGCTCCCGCCTCACCCTTGCAGTCTTACGAGAAATAAATGCCACATTACACTCTAAATATTAAAGCACTGTACAACAACAATAAGTTTTCTTTTCCTTTTCAGGACTAACGTTCATTTCGCGAACTATTTCGGCGAACATTTCGTTGACGTTGGTGCGGCTCTTGGCGGACGCCTCGACGAAGGGGCAGCCCCACATCTGCGCGAGCGCCGCGCCCTCGGTCTGCGACACCTCGCGCTGGTGCTCCAGGTCCGCTTTGTTCCCCACCAGCAGGATGGGCACGCGCTCCGAGCCTTTCACGCGCGTTATCAATTCCTTCATTGGCTTGATGTCTTGAAACGTTTGGTGATTAGTTAGTGAATAAACTACGACGAATCCTTGGCCATTTTTTATGTATAGGTCTCTCATCGAGGCGAACTGCTCTGTGCCAGCAGTATCCAGTATTTCTAGAACACATGGCGAATTGTCTACCTCAATTTCTTTCCTATAGAAGTCCTCTATTGTGGGATCATATTTTTCCATGAAACATCCGGACACAAACTGCACAGTCAACGCACTCTTCCCGACCCCACCCGAGCCCAGCACGACCACTTTGAATTCGCGCATTATTGTGTTCTGTTTTCACACTTGCTAGTCTTCCACGCAACGTTTTAGAAACGTATTCTCACTGTATGCTATAAAAATGTCATTGCTATGTTGGTTTATGACTCACTCGGATGTGATCACTGCGGCACGTTCACATAAAGAAATCTAATTGATAAACAGCGACGCCATTTTAGTTCAATGAATGGCAAAACAACTCCGATAGCATCGCGGTGCTAGTCACTTCAAAGTACAAACGCGGAAGTGAACATCTATTCAACTGAGGAGACTGACTGACTTGCTCCCTGCCGAAAGTAGTCGACATCAGCAGCAGGTTGGTCAATGCACTTTATTGCAATGGCCTGATTGGTGAATGGAGAATATTACCAGCCGGATTTCTGTGTTGCCATAATTATCATCAAATTACCAAATATTCAATCGAATAATAGTTTTTATTTATTTCACAAGATACCCTATCCAATAAAGCTAAAATTTGAATTTAATTTAAAATCTGTTGTGCAGCAAAAAATATAACATATTTAATAATAAAAACTGAATAATTTAACATCTACTTCAAGAATAATTAAGAATTAAGTAAAAAATGTGCCACACTATACCAAAACAAAATTCGCTGGTAGCCTAACACAAATTTCATTTATATTTTATTTTAAAGTCATTTAATTTTGCAACCTCCATAACTTATTATTTTACAAGATTTAGTGTAAAATGTACGTAATGTGGCAGCATTATACCGGAAGTACGTAATTTTTCTTAATGTGTCAGCATTGATACACGAAGTTAGCTCTATGGATTCTTCCTTTAGTAATGCCACGGCTATATACTGTAAAAAACCGGTAAAATGTGAAGTGACAGCGGCATTGATAATTTGACAAGCAAAAGTTCAAATAACAATTTTGACAGCAGCGAGCGGCGGCGGCGGCAGCTAGCAGAGTGAGTTATGTTTAATTTAGATTTTATTTGATTTCCAATCAAAGCCAATTACTTTTATGCCGCTAAGTAAGTCTGTTTTATTATAAGACTTGCTTAAACACACGTTTTGTATTGGCTATTTTCACCCAAATGTATTTTAAGCGTACCAAATCTATTTTTACCGCCTCGAAACCGAAATTTGTTTGTGAATATTTCTTCCTACTCTACACTAAGAGTATGGACAGAGATGCCAAGAATTTTGCTCATCTCACTAATATGTATTGGATATATTCAGTCTAGTTTTTTTGTATCGTAGCCGCCGAACTAACCAAAGCCTCTTGCTTGACTGGGCGCGGAAGTACCACACTCTATGGGGCGGGGTTAGCAGCAGACTATTCGGACGAATTATTGTAAGAGGTGATTTAGTTTTATATAAAATGATTTCTTTTAAAGAATACCTATCTAAAATTATATTATTTCGTATGCCTATTCTAAGTTTACTTTTTGTTTAAATTCCATTTGGTGTATACTTTAGAGAATGGTAATTCTAGGTTTATTAATATTGCTTTCTAAATTCAATAAAGAATAGAATCCCATTTATTAATTTAATGAAATCAAAAATAGTAGCTTAGGTACTTATAATAACTAATGCATTGGCCCTAATTAATGGAACTAGTCATTTAATGATGTGATAGTGAACATTGTAACTTGTTTATGCAGAGATTAAATAAACATTCTAATCTCATTCTTATTTCAATAAGTGTAAAATTTATTTTGTTAACTATTTTCCTCATAGAAAAGGTCTGGTAAATATTTGTGATTGTGTTTGCCAAGCAATTTAACCCTTAAATGCATAGTGTAGCCATATGGCTACGAAGTACTTTTTTAATCATAAAAAGTAACACATTTTATAAGCGTTTCTGAACTTACGCTAATATCGTAGAAAACATCATAATAAAAATAAAAAAACCGCAAATGAAGGTAGATTTGAAAAAAAATTTACCGATATTTGATGTAGCGATTGCGAAAGAGAAAAAATTGGTAGTGTTAAAATTTCTGGTATTTGAATTTCGGATTCAGTGAGAATTAATTGCTAAAACGATTGGAAAAAAATACATACGTGTTAGAAATAATGTAAGAATTCATTATTATAACTTATTTTTTTGGTAATCTATCCCGAATGTGCCTTCGACTTGGTTTTTGTGTATATAGCCAAATGTCTACACCATGCGTTTATGCCATAAAATTGTTCTATGGTTTGCTTATTTGGCTTTTCTTTTCAGCATGTTTGGCTCGCTATCTGAAAAGGAAATTGAGGCAGTTCTTGCTGTTTTAAATGATGGTGCAGTCTCAGAAGATGACGAAAATTTAGATGATGATAACTTGGATTATTACCCAAACGTACGGGATTTATTGCATGATCTGGATGAGGAATCCATAGATCATAATCTACCCTTGGAACATAACGAAGACCCTGGAACATAACGAAGATGTGATCTAATATATGTTCCTCTTCATAGACTATGGGAGGGTTATGTTCCAGGGTCTTCGTTATGTTTCAAGGGTAGATTATGATCCATGGACTCCTCATCCTGATCATGCAATAAATCCCGTACGTTTGGGTAATAATCGATGTTATCATCATCTAAATTTTCATCATGTTCTGAGACTGCACCATCATTTAAAGCAGCAAGAGCTGCCTCAATTTCCTTTTCAGATAGCGAGCCAAACATGCTGAAAAGAATAGCCAAATAAGCAAACCATAGAACAATTTTATGGCATAAACGCATGGTGTAGACATTTGGCTACATACTGTTAATTTTCAAAAATATCCTTTTTTTTTCGTACTAAGATTTTTTTTATTATTTTTCCCCTTATCTGTGACTAAAAATCTAATTGAAATATTTTTTTCATAACTAAATAAAAAATCATGCATTTAAGGGTTAATATGAATAGAACCTAACTTCTTACATACATGCTTAATTCATTATTTGATATAGACAACTGAAAATCAGTTGGAGTTGGTCACATTACTAAATCACACACATTACAAATAAGAAGTGCTAAATCTTTTTAAAATAGTATCCCGTATGTCTGTAAGTTTAATAATAATATATTTTTTTATTTTACTGAGTTAGAAAATCTAAATTACCTATTTATTCTGTTTCTGTAGGTATATAATAATAACTTAAATCAGATTATCTTACTTAATAACTAAAATCTGGTAACAATAATAATAATAAAGAAACAAAAACCAGACACCTTTTTTTCTTGGATGTTCCTGTTTCCATTCATCATTAATCTGTATTAACCATCTTTTATCCTTTTGTAACTAAATCCATAATGTATGAAATTCATTACTATAATACTAAACATAACTGTTTGTAAAAACTACGAAGTAGTGCCCATAAAATTTTGTACTAAATTACCCATTCCAACTCCAATAATTGAATGCAATCAAGCTCTATTTAATTTTTAAAGTTCTGGTAATTGGTTTTAATTACAAGGACACATTAAACCGTACATCCATCTATTAGATTCATAGTGTAATTAATTACAGCCATGATTAATTGGATTGTTATTTGCCATAAAATGTGTGAGTGTAGTTATAATTTGTTTTAATTTATTTTTATCTTATTTATTTCAGGAAAACAATAATATGTCGCACAAACAGACCCCATACTCACCAAATTTTCCGGCCAGTCAAGGGTATGCTCCACCTCCTGACAGTAAGGCGCAGGAGAGTTATCCGATGAACCCCCAGACTGGCTATCCCCACCCTCAAACAGGACCAATGAACCCCCCGGGACCTCCATTACCACCTGGAGCCCAACCACTGCCAGGAATGCAGCCTGGGTTCCAACATGGTTTCCAGCCTGGTTATCAGCCTGGATTTCAACCTGGCTTTTCTCCAGGCTATCAGCCACAACCAGGATATCCTCAGCCAGTTATTCAACAACCTGGACCCCAAGGCCCACCAGGTATGTAGTTTTACTCTGGAAATATTATTATGTGACTCTACATGTAAAAATCTGCATTTTAAATCAACTAAATGAGATTTGTAATTTTTGTAAGTCTTTGTTCACTAGTTCTTTTTATGGTTAATGAGTTAGATATAACACTCAGTGGTAATAAAATGGTTTTAACATTATTTAAACCTCACGAATAAATGAATTTGATAGTTCTGTATGCTCGTCTTATACATATTATTATCTTGAAGCATAACAAGTTAATAAACAACTTATTACACAGATAACAGTGTTTACTGTGAGCTTAGTTACTTGTGATAGGTAATCGTTGCAGTGTTCTAGGTAGCATGCAATCAGTTAATTGAGTCAATTTATTGTTCTGTGTGGTAGGGCTGGTTTATTAATAATAAAGTGTATCAGAATTTCTACATTTCACGCCTATCATGTCCACGTTCTTTGAAGAAAACAGCTCCTCGAATAATTTTGAAATATTATTCGAAGAAATTCTGTACTTAGAACGAAAGAAGTCATGTCTTACTAAGTGGGCAAAGTTTAAAAGATATTTTGCAAAGAAATGTAATGTTATGTCAGATAATAAAGTCTATGTGGAAACTTTAAGTGTTATTAGCGTAAAGCGGACATTGAATAGATTTTGTAAAAACATTTTTCATTCTCGATATGATGGTTACCAGAAGTTTCTTACTGATGAGGAAAAAAGGTTATTTTTGTCTGTAAATCATGAAAGTCTGGTGGTGGGACTCACAAATTAATATTATCTGTACTTTACTGTGTTTATATTTATTTTATAATCATATTCATAACTTTATTATAATCTAATAGTTAGTAATTAATTTTATATTTTGTTTAAATATTTCTTCTTTGAATGGAAATGTAAGTATATTTTTCATATGATATTTTTTACGTACAGATGTTGCATTATAATATTTAAAAAATCATTATGTATTATATTATATTAAGAAGAATTTAGGTTAATTTATGGCCCTTCGCTCACTCTTGTCAAAATGTGTATTATAAATTTAAATCAACTATATCTTTTATTACTTCAGGTGGCTGGATGACTATTCCACAAGGAGTCAACAACTGTCCCCCAGGTTTGGAATACCTGTCATTGATTAACCAGCTGTTAGTGCACCAGAAAGTGGAACTTTTGGAAGCCTTCGTGGGTTTTGAAACTAACAATAAATATACAATCAAGAACAGCGTCGGCCAGAAGGTCTACTATGCTGTAGAAGATAACGACTGCTGCACTAGAAACTGTTGTGGCCCGATGCGTCCATTCGATATGAAGATTATGGATAACTTCCAAAATGAGGTAAGATCTAATTTTTATACTGAATATTCTCGAAGCGGGCACGGCTTTTAGCTCTGAAATTAAATACTAGATTCTATTATGTATATTCAGACGCGCGTCGACCTCGATCGCGTACCTACTTATTATCGTACAGTCAAGGTCAAACGAAAATCAAACAACTGTACAGAGCGGGACTAATTCACTAAAGACTCCGTCCGCTACTAATATACGAGCAGATAGCGACCACATTTTTTTCAATTAACAAAACTCAAAAGGAGATTGCGTTCAATTCAATCTTCGCGATATTCACTTCTGAGTTAGTATCTTAATTCAATAAACAGGTAGCTTCTGTTTCACTAAATAAAACTATAAAAATGCGTTTAATATGACATACAAACACAGATTAGTATAATCTATAGCTGTTGCCACGTTAGTGTTACGTTATTCTCGATCAACACATTGAATCGTCATCAAATCATTATTATGTGTCTGACACAATGGCAAACACAATGGTTCCAAAATATCAAAATCCGGTTCTTATGACCCGCAGAACCGGTTCTCTGACCTGCCTAATCAAGATTAAAAAAATTGTCAGTCGTTATTTTCAAGTTACAATTCAAGCCGTGAGTACATAATGTTTCTCATTATTAAACGTCGCGTTAAAACCCGTGTCTAAAACTATTTTAGTTGAAATGTAACGCGAAAGTTTAAAATCTTATATTATACCTACTTACAATTTATTATCTAAGTTTAAAAAAAATTACTCAGTAGATTGTTGCTAAAACGTTTTTTTAATCATTATTACTTCATCAGTTCGAAACGTACTAAATATTAAAAACCTAGCTACAATACAAACTGATTTATTCAACCATACAATCTCAGTGGTTAAGTAGCCTTTAAGCGTAAAGTCGTGGGTTCATGTACCATTTAAGAAAATAAGTATTTTAATCATATTTTGAGAAACCTGTTGGAAGTATACTAATAAAAGAGGGAATTATTTGAATTTAAACACGGTTTATTGACGTCCACACGGACGGAGAGAGCATAGAGAATACAGAGTTGCATAGACAAAAGTATGTACCTACTTTTTAATTGAGGCAAAGGGCGGTGTTTACATAAATCCTACAAAACCTATTAAACAATCGGCTTCCGTATTACTCATCCATCATGTCCCATCTAAGACTAAAGAAAATATGCTATTTAAAATCAGATTTACGAAACTTCTTCTCATAACAGGTGATTCATCTCCACCGGCCCCTGGCGTGCGATTCCTGTTTGTGCCCATGCTGGCTGCAAAGCATGGAAGTGTCCGCGCCGCCTGGCACCGTCATCGGCTCGATAGAACAGCAGTGGTCACTGTGCAAACCGTGCTACGACATCAAGAACGCAGTCGGTGACGTCGTACTCAAAATCAAAGGGCCGTTCTGCACTTACTCTATTTGCGGAGATATCGAATTCAATGTAAGTTCACGAACACAAAATTGTGTAACTACTATAATAAAACTCATTACGCCCTTAGGTATTTTTATCTACAACAAGAAAGCTTGGCCTGCATCTCACCTGATGGAAAGTGATGATCAGGCCGAAGGCGAAAGCGAGCTTCGCCCGGAATCCGTAACCACGGAGGAACTTTAGGAGGTTTAAATTCCAATAAAAATGTTGCATGTGTTTTTGCACGTGAATATACATGGAGAAGAAGTTAATGTCGTTAAGTAAATAAGTTGGAGAGGAGAGTACATAAATACTATCAAGGATGTTGAACCGAAGAGATAGTAGAATTCTCGACCTAATTGACACGATGAACATTATGCTTATCCAAATATTAAGGTGCTCAATAAAATCTAATTTCAGGTATACTCAAAAGACGGCGAAACGAAAGTTGGTAAAATTACCAAACAGTGGTCAGGATTGGCGCGGGAGGCATTTACCGATTCCGATTATTTCGGAATTAATTTTCCGATGGATTTGGACGTGAAGATAAAAGCAGTTTTGTTGGGAGCGTGCTTTCTAATTGTAAGTAACTTGAAGCTTTCTTTTTTCAAGTTAACATAGAGTAAAATCTATATTTTTATAAAATTAAAAGTCTTCGATATTCTTACAAAATAAATAAAAAATTAAAACAAAAAGGATCTCGCACTTTGGTTGGGCCTTTGAAATAAATTTATTTTTATTTGTTTCAAACTCTGTGAATGGAGAATTTAGAGTCAATTTTGTTTCTTTTTGTAAAGAGAGAAGAAAAAGTAGCATAATGATTTGTTGCTAACGTTTAGATGTTCGACTTGGCACTGTTGCTCGATCCACTTTAATTATTGCTCATTTATTATTTAGTTATGAATCACGTTGATCAAAAATATTCCTTGGTTGGTTTATCATTTATCAAATGTTATCTAATGCTTTTATACATTTCAGGATTTCATGTTCTTCGAAAAAGGAAATAAAGAATGATGGACCGGGCATGTTGTAAGTCCTTCAAAAATACGTGCTATTTTACTGTTTTCTTATGGATTTATATTTTTTAATGATTTACTATTGTTGTGTTTATCAGATTAATTTAAGTGGTTGTCATAAGCACAAGTTTTGTTAAAAGTTTGATTCAATAATGTTTATTATATTAAGTACATGATTGAAGTTGTCCACGTATATACCACATTTGTGATATTTCACTATATTGTTGATTTATTATGAAGAAAAACTTATATTATTATTTACTGGCGTAAATGAATGAAAAACAGAGTTTAATACTTTATTTTAAACTATATTTACAGGTCGTTTTTGCATTTATTATAAGTTTTTGTTTTCATTAATTTAATTTTTCTAAATATTTTGATATAATGATATTTTACTCTAGTGTATTTTCTCATTCACGACCTAAGTGATCTTATGAAGCCAATCTCATATTATATAATATTTTTGAAATTTAAGTAAAGTAAGTATATCTAATATTCTTATAAATACATACATTTAAAAATGTTTCACGAATTTGCTATTTCTCTTAAAACCTACAATACAATAATATTAACATGGTAATAAGGGAGTTGTGAACATTAACACTATTGTTAAGAAAAATAATGCATTTTGCTTATTAATTGCCTACAGTAGCATTTATAATTTATAGTACATAATAATATGTTGTACTTATATGATAAATACACCAAGTGTGCATTTTTACCAGCGTATTTTATTAAATATTTATACTCGTAATATAAGGCTTGATTGTTATAAAACTTTATATAGTCTTATTAATGGTCTATTATTATATATTAATGGTCTAGTACCCTAGTCTACGAAGTGTGATATATATTTTCACGATTTAATTGTTTGATCGAGTTACGTTTCACTGGGCTGATTTTTCAATCATCAATTAACTTTTAACTGGCGAATAAATTTGTCATTTTGACATATTTCCCATACTGAAAATGTCAATATGCCAAACTTATTCTTCAGATAAAAGTTATCCAACGATTGAAAAATCAGCTCTTAGGCATAAGAAAACGGATTTTAAATATTAATAAGAATAAAACTTAAATGGCGTCAAAACATTGTAAAGTACTTATGTTACAATACCACTTTTGACTGCAAAAATCAGTCAAAACTGGTTTTGCTTTTGACCAAGGGCGTTAGTCAAAACCACTTTTAGCTGCAAAAAATCAGTTTAAATTCATAGTGTTATGATTAGTGAAAATTACATGGAAATCATTAAAAAAGTGTTATAAAACCATTTTAAGTACCTACATATATTCTTTACATAATTTGTGCATACAACGTGATTACCTTAGGTGTCAGAGTAATGTTGCTTTTTAATTCATTCATTCATTAATTAATTCTTATCATATTTTTAAGAAATCTAGGTATTTGTCAAGCAAAATATAAGTAAAATCATTACTTTGTATGAAGTTTGGACTGATTGGTAAAATTTTAAATCAGGTGAAAGCACTATTGACTGATTGTTTGCAGTCAAAAGTGGTTTTGACTAACTCTCTTGGTCAATATCACTTTTGACTGATTTTTATTACTAATTTCACACTCAAAATTATTCATGTCTGTCTACACAAAACTGCCATGTTTGACTGTTTGAGTCGGGAAGTAACGATGGTGGAATGAGTACACTCTGCTAAGAGGAGTTGTGGGGCGGGTTGTGCCAATATTAAAGAACAGAGCAGCGAAGATTTTAAGCCTTAAAGATTTTTAGTTAATACTAGCGGCCACCCGCGACTTCGTACGCGTGGATCCCGTTTTACCCCCTTTATCTATCTTACGCGGCTTAGATTGACGCAACTTGGTTTCGCTGAATAAAGATTGCCTCCAATGTCTGAGGAAAACTGTTTTCTAAAAAAAATGTTTGACTGTTTTTATGATTTTCGAATGATGTGACGATTCAGTTTAAGATAAAGACAATAATAATTGTCAAAATTTCAATGTTCTTTGCTTTTTAGATAGTGAGTTTAGTCGATAAAAAAGACGTATTTTGTAATGCATCTGTTTTTAATGTTTTATATGATATCAATGTGTAAACAAAGAAGTTTCGTCTCTACTCTCATTTTAAAATATATGAAATCACAATAGATTATTCGCTAATGGTGGATGTCATACGAATAATACGAATCAGGCTACGATCTCCTATTAATGTTAACGTTATAATATTTGACGACTTAAGATTCAAATGAGAGCGAAATCACTTCTGTCCGATTCACTATTATATTATTCAATTCTCATTTTTTCTGTACACATTACTTATAACCCGATCGAGCTAACTGCGGGAATACTACTTCCACACACCCGAGGGTCGATGTGGTAACGTCATGGTGCGCATTTAACTCGACCGGGTTGTACCTAGATGATCAAGAAATATTATGTAAACAATGTGATTTTACTAGTTTTAGGTAACAAATACCTACAGGTAATGTAGGTTTACCTATAATACTACACAACTAAGTGCTCTTAGGCTTGCATTTTGTAATCAATTTGCTAAGATTTTTCAAAATACATTATTAATTTTACTTAAAATTGTTTTATTTCAATAAATCACACTTAATTTATACTAAAACCAATACTCATTAGAAACAATGTGAACCAAAAACTTATCTTCGAAAAAATAGCCGTTTTTTTAAAATGGTTTTTACTCTGGTTTTCACTTCACACTTATAGTACAGACAAGCTTATGTATATTGTGGCATTATCTAGATGTTATAGTACTGTGATGTGCTAATTGGCTAATAAGCAGCAAAAAATTGAATTGTATAGTCTGCTGATGTGCTGTTGCTGAACATACATTCATAGGGTATATTTATATTGTATTACCAAATCGATGTAATTTGCACACTTAATGCAAAATAGAATAGGCGATACTACAGAAAGTAGCATAATAATAAAACCAGGTATTCAATGTAACCATTTATTTTAATTCAAGTCAAGTAGGTACAATTAGGAACAATTGCCTTTTGGTTTGTTAAAAGCAGACTTCTGAGTGCAAACTGAGACATCAGCTTGGCGTAGCGACAAATCGGCAAAGCTGTCCTCTTGACGAGATACCAAAACCCTTTTAATTAAATTAGTTTCCCGATGATCATGCTTCATTATAAGCGGTTTTGGTAATGATGACGTAATTTTTTTCATCCAGTGGCTCTGAGGTAATTTCTCTTCATCTGGAACATGTATCTGTAAAAAACAGCATTTCCATTGAATGTAATTCAGTTTGGCATTTTATTGTACCTACAACATTTAAAACTATTCAATTTTTACAAACTTCTTTTTTTGGAAAATTAACAAATAATTACATCTAGTTAAAAAACATACTTACCACTTGAGTTTTCTTAGCACTTCTATAAGCAACAGATGGTAATTGAAGATTTTCTTTATTGCTTAATTTGGCTTGTGTGGAGTTGGTCTTCACAAGTTTGGGTATAGATGAAGAACCAGGCAAGGGTTTTGAGGGACGGACGTCTTTCACCAATGGAGCAACTGGACATTTTTTTATGTATGAAGCCACCGGGCTAGCAATATGTTGATAAGCATGATTTTTACCCGGAGTTTTCTTTAGTAAATTATCTGATGGTTTTTTATGTGAAATGGGGTTTCTAGGTGTTCTAAACATAGGTGTCTTTTGTTTCACTCCTGTGTGGGGTGTGTTTTTATCAGTCTTTTCACAAATATTCCTGCATGTTTTTGAAGGAGTGCAATGAACAACCACTTCAGGGTTGCAATTTTTCTCAGGTTTTATAAGTTCTACTGATGGTGTACTCCCAATGCTATTTACATTTTGTGGCACTTTGATTTGATGAGAATTTTCTGATGGTGAGATTTCTGAAGGTTTTGCAGTCTCAGAATCTTTTTTCAATATGTTAGGTGAACCCGTTTTTAGTATATAATCAATTATATCCAATGTATTATTTAAGGCTTCCTCTTTTTTATTATTCTTTGTAGGAGATGACACACACATATCAGCTACCATCTTTTCAACTTTAAGGAAGCTGTCGTCTGTTTGTTTTATGTCCCAACCAGAGTACACTTCAGATCCATCTGGAGATAAATTGATATTTGATGTTGCTTTCTTCTCGATGGGAGTAGGACTAATATCTCTTCGAATGAGATTTGGGGCTGAATGTGTTTCTATTATTTTTATACCGTCATCGTAACCGTCTCTTGATGCTGCACCTTTACTCCTAAGGAAATGAAATCTTGATTTGAGTATGATAGACAACCGAAGAACGAAATGGAAAACATTATACAGGTATACTAAAACTGACCTAGGAAGATGATTATTCCAAATAATATGTTTCTTAATTTCTTTGAGAGTAATTTTTCCGAAGAAAACTTCTTCATCACTAAACTGATCCTCGGCATGTGAGGTGGACATAATTCACAAAATTAAGTTATCAATCAAACAAAGCAAAAACCGTTATTATCACGGTTAAAACAGCCGCTCACCGATCCGATTTAACAAAAAAAATAATGATGTGTACTGATGACAGACAGACTGACAGATGTATGCTGTATTGCTATAAGAAAAAATAACTACCCATAGACAAGGTGTGAGCGATCAGTGAGATCACGTCATACGAATAAGAGAGATATTGCAAATAATCAATACGATCGCGATACGATGATATTGCAACGATTTGGCTAGAAATCTCTGTTCCGAGGCTGTAACAAACTCAAAACGTACGTGACTCAATGTTAATCCGAATGAGGTTAGCAGAGGTTAGGTCATGTCTGCACAGTGCACTCCGGTGCATCTGGCCAGACTTCATATTTTAAATAGTTCACTATGCGAGTGTGGGTTGGACGAAGGTGATCTGAACCATATTTTCTTTTCATGTCCTCTTATCAACCGTGATTCCTTTATAAACAATCTCATTTCCTATGAGATTGTTTATAAAGGAAAGGAACAAAAAAAAACTTGATATTGGCAAATGCGCAAGCCACGCGAGCCAAAAAAAAAAGTACGTGACAGTGAGCGAGCGACATTTTAATTTAATGTTGTGTAGAGCTAACTTACTTTTCCTATGTATTACTTTTCTCTATGAACTTACTTTTGTTGATTAAAAGCATGCAGGAGGTCATCAAACGAATGTTAAGGCAATGTTGAAATGACAAATTGCTTGCTGTGTCCCATACTGCCGAGAAATACCTAAATGTACAAAAAAAAAATGCAATTTTAAGCATGGACCTATAAAAAAAGGCGGACGGAACTCGCGCTACAACAAAACTGTGACGCAAAATTTTGGCGTTTGTCTATTGTGTGAGTGAATTTAGGGATGCCATGTTAGCCAAAACATTTTACCCATTTATTTTAAGAAAAACATAGATCGGCAGATGTTACTTGGAAATGTAGACAGAATTATTCCGTGCCATTTTAAAAAGATGAAAGGTGAATGCGTTGAGGTAGGCGCGAAATTTTCAATGTTCAAATTTTCTTACATTGTTTGCAAGTCAATGTGTCAGGGTATGTACATAATGTTGATCAAAAATGATTCACGCAGTTACAAATTACGAATCTTGTGTACATTATAATCATAATTTTATGCATCATCAATATATTATTAATATCTCTGATAGATTTTTTTTAACATACAACCTGACACTGACTTGCAATCAATGTAAGAAAATTTGAATTTTGCAGTTCCACATTTTTGGGAAGGATTAAATTTGCCTATGAAAATATATCCCATTAAAACACAATTATTATGATAAATTATTTTATTTCCATAGTATGCGTAATAAATAACTAAAAAGTCCTAAAATTATTATTAATTTCCCATATTTCGGGTAATTTTCCCACGTAAATAACTGAGAACACTGGTCTTTGACGTATTATTTTTTCGAGTGAATGACGTTTGATTTCAATTAATTTCAATATTTTAATGTCGGGAAATAAGTGATTGGATTATTATTTTGCCTGTGAAATGTGATTCCTTAATTTTTGTTTGTTCGAACAGAACGGTTTTTACACAATTTCATCACACAAGACATGTCGTATTCGTGTTGTTTTTTCGCTGCTTAAATGTGTCAACTGTGTGAAGTTTGCACTCGAAGTGGTGTATCAGGGTGTGAATGTGTGCGTGCCGGCCTGTACGTACAGGCAAGCTGGTGTATCCTAATGTCACAGTATTTTGTTGATGAGAATCCGTCCGACTTTTTTTATAGGTCCATGATTTTAAGAGTATCATAAACCTTTGGTACCTATCCAACATGTATAGCATTTCCTTTATAAGTACTGTGTTACTTAGTGGAAGAAACTGTTCATAAATAAAAGTAATATATAAAGTGAAAAATATTTTATTTCCTACATTACTTTTACTTAGCTAGGTCATGTAAGATAAAATTCATCGTACACCGTTTCAAGGTGTAAAGCTGTTATTTCCAGTTGCCCCGCACCAGTATCACAGGTGTCGCCCCCATTGGGGGCAACTGGGAACTTATTATTACAAAAGATGAGCTAGCCTCACTTGTAAAAACGGTTCTTCCATTCCGTTTTCATAATTTGTTAATATAATAATTATTGATTAATTAATATACATTTATATCCTTGGGGGATACAATGGGATTTAAAAATGTCGCGTAGAACTTCCGAACAATAATAATTATTATCGTCATTTAATCTTATTCAGTAACTCTGTTGCTTCTTTATTTGCATAGTGGTCGTCATTAGATTTAGCAGGATAACTTGCTGCTAATTTGAGGTAGTATTTGGCCTGGTCTTCTTTTTGCAATTTTAAATAGCAGTTACCCAGCCTAAGTAAATTAAGGCTGTAAAAACGTGGCTGTGCTGCTTCTGCCCTTAAGAAATACTCAAGAGCGTCTTCATAAGTTGATTGGGGTGGTGAAGCGAAAAGAGCCTCGGCTATTTTTCTCTGATGCCAAGGAAGACTACTAACTTGATAACACCACTCCCCAAGCATATGCAGTGTTGTTGCATCGTTTGGATTCAGTGTCACTGCAAGCTACAAATTAAATATAAGGATTTAAACGATTACGTATTTATTTTGATTTGTCAAGGCAAATAATTTATACTTACGTCCATATGCTTCTTTATATTTTCTAGTTGTTTGATTCTTTCTTTGATTCCATCATATGAGCATTTTGCATCTAATAATAATGCATACCATTTTTGAACAGCAAAATTATCTTGATGTCTTGAGAGCTCATCACATATGATATTGTATGCTTGGAAAACTAAGTCCTTCTTGTATTTTTTGTCGTATTTAGGTTCCTTAGACATGTTATACAAAACACGACATATGCGCCAGTTTATTTCTACATTTTGTTCCTGGCGGAAATTAAACATTAGGTAGGTACATTAAATGAGTTAGATTAATGTAACATGCATGTGTTTAACCATTTTACCTTGGTACTTGACAGAAGATTGTAGCATTCCTCATAGTGTCCATTTTCAAACAGGTTATCAGCATGTTCCAGGACCGATGTAACTGTTTCAGCATTAGTTTTTAGCGATTCTTTGTTCAATTTTTTTGTCGGCCACATAAAAGCTAACCCTGCTAGCCCCGACAGCATAAACATTTCTGGGTTAATTTTGCGCTTAAAAAGGGTTTCAATAATTAGTTTTCTACTAGTTTAAAGTCTTAGAAAGTACAATATGTATTGGAATAGATGGATGGGCCAATAATGCCTTGGCAAATGGCAAACGCATACTTAATTCTTAGGTAAATTTAGATTAAGGCCATCTTCATCTTAGCATTATGAGTAGAATTCACGTAAAATAATAAACGGGCGCTTTAGTGACTCGCATTGCAGTTTATGAACAATTAACATTGGGTGCAAACAAAATCAACATTTACACTGTTATTACAGCTGAATTTCCTTGTCTAACGTCACTACTCCATAAAGACCAAGTATATCTGGCGCTAAAATTACAGGGTTGTTCCCAGTTGTCCCACCATGGTCGCCCCCACTTTTACAAATTCCCAGTTGCCCTCAATGGGTGCGAACCATAATAGGACTAACTTACTAAAAAACTCATCATATTTTTAGTTTCTAGTTTCCTGTTTGTTCTTTAATTATTATTAAACTTATTAGGTGTGTCTTCTTTTGAATTAATTTTCAGTGTACCGTAAATAACTTACCTGAGAGTATGTTTTGGAATGTTTGATGATATTATTAACAATTCTATAGCACACCCCAAGATGTATCATTTTTCTCATATGAAACTTTACGACCAGTGGAGTCATGTTTAATATTAATACTTTATTGTAAACCTTTAGGTGTGGATATTCAAAGTTAGTCGCATAATTATTTTATTAATAATAAGCATATTTTTATGCATCAGTGGCCCAGTTCTAATAACATTTACGTCAAAACAAAACCAAAACTGCCAAGCGTCAAAATGTCAATGTCTGAATAACACTTTCTGAACTTTCTCACTCACTCACGTTTCTCATCACATTTTGCGAGGAAGGGACGAAGCCCAAATACAACACGATTGCGATACGATACACGTAGATCCAAAGATAATGTAAAGGTAAAACCACATCTATAAATCTTTTTGTCATTTAATAAAGGCAACTGGCAACATTATTCAAAAATCAATTTCGACCCCGGCAGGGCGGGCGAGTCTGTTGACAGTTGGTGAAGTGTATGAATTTGTGTTTCGAGACATGTTTTTAGTTTGAATAATAATAAATCAGCATTACCACTATGCAGAGATCAGGTAATAATTGTGCAATATTTGTTATGACTGTTTTATAGAAAACATTATCTCTATTGCCCGTGTTCGCGCCAACATTAAATGTTAGGACCTGTTCAATGCTTGGTGTGTCGTGTTTTAAATTTTAACTCATTCGTAATTATTAGGTTTGTAATTGTAATTATTAAATAAACATAAATCAGTTCATCATCGAGATATATCGCCGTAAAAGTCTTCGATACAATACCCCAAGGTTGTGTACTTTTTCACACATTTTTATTGCTAAGCATTCCAGTAGTTTTTTGTCACTAATGATGTAACATATAAATTTAGGCCTTGAAACCCCTTGGTATCTTATCATAATGCTACTGTTTATGATTTTGTTTTGTTGCAAATGCAAGGGTAAAGGCCAAATTGGCTTAGCCTCCACATAACCAGCTTATCAACAGTTTTAAATTTTAATCAAATAAAAAGATGTTAAGCTTTTAATTCTTTATTTATGAAATATCATAACAAACATTGATGCCATTTATTATTCCTTACATATAAACATAGATCTTACAATCAATAAGTATTAAGTGAATTTAAGTTTGCTTTAGGATGTTCTTTTGAAAAATTTTAATTAAGCAAAATATGTATGGGTGTTTCTCTGCTATTTGGAAAATCGTCCATACAAGACTGTCCTGAAGTAATTTTATTAATTGTTGAGAAATTTTGCTAATGAAATTCAGGGCAATAGTAATTTAAATACATATCTAAAAAAGCCCACACATTTTCCCCTTAGTTTTTGAGTTATTGGCGATTTTTCGCAAAACTGCGACAGGGGACTGTTGTAACCACCCAGGGGAATGTTTTATGGACAAAAACAATTAGTATTTTTCTTTAAGTAAACAAACTCTTTATTTTTCTTTGCCATTATAAAAATATGTAAGTTTTTGAAACAAAAAATATTATTATTAAAACAAATATTACTAATTTATAATGACTTTTCTTAAGCCTAATAACAGTAGCATTAAATTTAACGAACAATTAAGTTTTAAGACTTAAATTGTATGACACTAAAGTCAATCTTTATAATAATCAAAAATGTAGTATCCTGCCTTTTAAAACAGAACCAAAAAAATACAAAAAGTAATAAACAAAAAACATTATTACTGCTAATTTTTGTTTTTTGACCCCGTTTCTGGTGAATGTAATATTGAAACGCTATTCTTGTTATTTCGTGTTGGGTCAGATGATCTTAAAGGCGCCTGATGTTCTTCTGCGAAATCTTCTGAATCAAATGTAGGTATTTTCTCTTCCGAAATTATTTGTTCATTATCATCATAATCATTTCAGCCATAGGACGTCCACTGCTGAACATAGGCCTCCCTCAAAGACTTCCATGTTGATCGATTCGTAGCGGCCTGCGTCCAGCGCCTTCCTACTACCTTTATAATGTCGTCGGTCCACCTTGTGTACCGTAAAACGCAGCGTGGGACGTCCACGCGGCCTCCACTACAGAACCTTGCTGCCGATGGGCCATCAGTTCTGCGTACTATGTGCCTTCCTATTGCCACTTCAGCTTGCTAATCCGTCGGGCTATGTCACCGACTTTAGTTCGTTTACGGATCTCCTCATTTCTGATTCGATCTCGTAAAGAAACACAAATTATTTGTTATGTCTTCATGACTTTCTTTTTTGCACGAAACTTAGCACAGTGCTCCCTCCAAACCTTTTTTACAGCCTTATGCTCACGACAACTCATATCTTTAACTGATTTTAATTAAAGTTTTACTTTTTTCTTCTTTTTTTCAATTTTTCTTGTAGGGTAATGTTTCAAGTCGATGATATCATAATTGCACAGCTATACGTTTTTGTTCTAGAAATTCTTCTCATGTTTCGCGTAGCTTCTTTTTCAGTGAAATTTTGAGATAATACCTACTAAAAAGACGTTATTTTAGTGGTCAAAACCTAGGAAAACAGTAGTATGAACAGTCCCCTGTGGTATGAACAGTACCCTGTGCTATGAAATGACAGGGGAATGTTCGCCAGGGGAATGTTATTTTTACGTGAATACTTCATAAAACAATATCATTTAAAAACATTAAAATAAACGCAACTTATGTGGCTACATACTAGAAGATTAATTAATTTAAACAAATTGTCGTTATTAAAACTCTTAAAATAGTAAAAAAAAGGCTCACCAGGGGAATGTTTTCACTGACTTCCGAGACGCGTGGTTCACCAGATGACGCAGTAGTAGCATTAAACAAAATAGCGGCTGGCCACTAGCTACACAACTGAACAACCTTAACACCTATTGCGTTCCGTTTCGCGATCTAAGTGCTTTGCGCCAAAACTAAATATGACTTTAAATCGGTTTTAAAATTTTAACAGGGGAATGTTTTAATAATTTGAGGACAGCATTCTCAGAAGGATATTTTGATTAAAATTATATTGTAAACATTGTTTGTGATGTAATAAGATGCTAACTGTTATTGTTAATGTATTTGGATATTTTTTTTTCAAATATCAACAGCAATATAATAAACATTTGTAACAATATGTGTAATTCTGGAAAAGGGACGTACCAGGGGACTGTGATTTGAAACGTTTGAGGTTATTTATTCGAATATTCTATGATTAAATTACTAAATATGCTATGTCATGCTAAGAATACCTAATTCTATGTCGGTATTGATACAAAAACCTGAGAAATTTTAAGGTTTACTACATAAATTTAGCTTGGGACAGCGATTTTCCATTTAGTGGAGAAATGCCCGTATATGTTACGGTAAATGTGATAAATTGAAATTTATGAATAATAACCGGTTGTTATTAATAATTCCGACAGTCGAGGTAAAAGTTTAAAATTAATCACATTTATCAGCGATTATTTAATAATGTAACCTTAGTATTAACAAATATAAAAGAGAACACCGGCTTGTGTACAGTGCTTGTGTACAGCCACACAAATGTTTAACATAAACATGATTTTTTTGTGTATTATTTAGATTGTTAAAATATATTTTTTTAATAATTCGTAATTACTGCCATTATTTTCTTGAGTTTGAGTGATACAGTTTAAAATTATATTTACCTGAGTTGGACATTCTACCTATAGTTTGTTTGTGGCATAATACTTAGATTCTGGAGAGTGATAATAATATTTAATTTTAAATGGTCATTTGTTCGAGAGCTCTCTAAAATAGATTATTTTTTTACTAGCTATTTTTGTTACTAAGAAAGAAATGAGATAACATTAACAGGTTTGATTAATTACAAATTTCCACTTCATTGCTATTACAAGAACATGTAAATCATATAAACCCTGGTCTTCCTAATATAAATAAATAAATATCCATAACCTGGTGCAAGAATATTACTTCAATCTGCAGCTTACCCAACCAATCTCCGTCTTATAAGAGATTTTAGTGTGTGAGCTCATTAGAATGGTCTAATGAATAAATTACAGACAGTTAATGTATCATTATCTATCATTGGGATGGATGCAGGCTGCTACCAACCAGTCAATATGGAAATCATTGGGGGAGACCTATGTTCAGTAGTGGACATCCTATGGCTGAAATGATGATGATGATGATGATGGATAATATCAAATTAAAGCATTATTAATAAGTGTGATAATAAACAAACAATATTTTAAAAATACAAAACTAATCAAGGGGTTCAACAAAAGAGAGAGAAGTTATAAAAACTGGTCCGCTGATGCACCACATTATATTCTTTATTTTTGTTAGTATTATATTTTATCTTGATATTTTTCACAAACGATACTAATGTGTAACGGTTAATATTTGCAGTTAATTAATTTTTTAATAAAATTTGTTACCTACATTATGTTTAAGGCGATTAGAGTCCTCAATCCGCGTCAAATGGGCATTTTGTAAAGCCTACTCCTCTTTTACTGCTGGACAGAAATAGTTGAAAAAAATATATGTTATACAACAGTTCAAGGACTACATTTGTGACGTTTGAATTTTCGCTACGTCTCTTTGTTTTGGATTAAAAAAATAAATACGGGACATCGATTTTTTACTTAAATTCCCTACTCCTCCAAAAGGGCTATGTTAATTTAAAAGATTTTTGCACGAATAGATTAGGAATTCTTTAATCTTTAAATGACACGTTGCGTTTTTCAATCGAACATCACTTTCATTCATAAATTTTACTTTTGATAAATTCCGAACGTTTTGCTGTTGAGGGGGCCTTCGCGGGGTGCGGGCGGCAGTCGGCCGCTGGCCTTCAGACGGGGAGGTTGTGTCACTCGCTGCAAACTGACATTAGCGATCAAAATGAATTTTTTCTTTGGCTGAGTTGCACCACCTGACATGACCTAACTTTGACCGTAGCTTTGGCGATAACCGGTGTTTTTTTGTATGGAGTTTGACAGATTTTTGACTTTTGTCAAATTTAAAATAAGATGGTGCAACCTAGTCTTTGTTTCACAATAGTTTTTATGTCAGAGTTGTTCATAGAGCACGTTCAGTCAGACGATACGATTGAATTAAGGCATGTTCGGACGCTATTATCTACCTAAATAGAATCTATTAGTGTAAAAAAATCGACTCCAAAAAAAAAACGGGACTAGATAAGTAAAAGTTGAAAATATATTCCGTTATTTATTTATTAGGCCTTTGCAATCAGTATCCAAATTAGGAGCGAGTCAGAATCAGTACCTAACTTAATCGATTTACGTGAAGAAAACAATTTATATTTTTCATACTTAGGCTCGGCGCAAATGGGTCATTTAGAATTAGATTTTCAATAATATGTTTCTTCGCGAAAATACCACAGTTAAAAAAAATAAGATAAAGTGGTATTGATAAATTTTATTGTTCTATAGAGCTTATTAAAAAATGTGGATACTGATTACAAATGCCCGTATATCATGATTGATATTTTCGGAGTCGGTGACAGCCTACCTTTTCAACCGACTTCAAAAAAAGGAGGAGGTTCTCAATTCGACCCGTATGTTTTTTTTTTTCTATGTTTGTTACGCGATAACTCCGTCAATTATGAACCGATTTGAACAAATCTTTTTTCGGCGTATAGGTAATACCTCAAGGGTGGTCCCATTTAAATTTAATAATAATAAAAACAACCCCCAAGGGTGGAAAATTGGGGATGAACTTTTTTATACGCAATATCTCCGCCGATTATAAACCAATTTGAACGATAATTTTTTTGTTGAATAGGTATTATCAAAAGGGTGGTTTCATGCGAATTTGAATAAAATATTTCACCGCCAAGGGTGGAAAATTGGGGATGAACTTTTTTATACGCAATATCTCCGCCGATTATGAACCAATTTGAACGATTATTTTTTTGTTGAATAGGTATTATCAATTTTTTTTAATTTTTAGGTTTTTTTGTGTTCACGCATTTGAAGTCGGTTATATTTTAAAAAGAAGTTAATGCTGGGTTTATGGTGATTCGTTTTGCAGTTGGTTTTAATTTTTGGTGAAAATTAATTTATTTCATGCCTTTAGTAGACTATAGGTACTCAATCATAGACCTTGTTGTTGCCACTGAAGGTGCATAGGTACACAGTACATTGATACCATATTTTTCATGTTAAGTGCAAATAAACTTCCCTAAATTACCTAACCATGAAACGTACCTATAGGCTATAATAATTAAAAAGTTTCGTCGATAAAAACTGAAATCCTCTTATAAGATGATGAGTTTTGGGAGCATGTCATGAAACTAAAATTATTAGCATACAAAAACTTGTTTTAAAAAAAAGGTTTTTTCTTTTAATTTATTTTTTTATTTATGATGCGGAATTTGTTGCGGCGTAGTAGCAAAGATTTTTCGTTATGTAGCTCGTAATAATTTCGAAGAATAGGGATGTTTCCTGGGTAAAGCAAGAGTTTGAATTAGTCGTCGGTCAACTTACCAAAAAAATACTTTAAATGTATTTTTCACTTTTTTAAAGTTATGAAAATTTAAAGAGATAAAGCGCGCCAAAGTTCAGAAGAGGCCCATGACGTTAAGGCGTGCTTAAAATTGTTGCGATTTGTGACGTCACGCGGAATTTCATCGCATCATAACTTCGTAATTACTTGTTTGTTGACAAATAAAAATATCCCGTGTCCAATATTTTTTGATAGTGTAATTGACGGACTAAAAGTGTTTTTTTAAGAAACTAGCCTACTCCTACGGCCACATTCCAGCTCCATCATCAGACCCTGTTTGTCTTTGAGAATTGAAGTAGGTAGGTACTCGTGATTTTTAAAGTAGCTTACTTACATAATATTACTTACTTATATAAATAAATAAATACAAATCAAACGAGCCTAAACTCGATGGAATCGTTTAATCCCGGAGTTGCTATGGGGCCACTGGCATTCCAGCTCTATCATCAGATCGACTCCATGTCATCACAATATTGCATTGTCATCCGAATTACATGTATATCTAAAATTTTAACTCAATCAGCTGTTGAAGGATTTCTAATAAAAAGACGAGATTAAACACATTTTCAGTTTATTCTTCATATAAGTGACACAAAGAGAATGACAATAGACAAAAGAAGAAACATTTGCTTTTTTAAACCATAGACAATACTACTATGTGTTCCAATACCTACAGTTGTCGTCAGGAAGTTGGTCTAACAAATTCAGCTTGCAAGATTCCACCCGAAGTTACCTACATATTACATGTTCAAATTTCGAGAACGGCTGAACCGACAAAAACATTATAGAAAATTTACGAAAATATTTAATAAAATAAAAAAAAATATCCCGTACTAAATGTTCATGGATTGTGTTATATTTATTAAATACCTTTACGCCTGAGTTAAATGACACCGACATCAAGGTTCATCAATTCAAGTTTAAAATAATAGGCAGTAATGTCATGAAAAAAGAGCTTCTATTCTGTATCTACCTATGCCCGTGTAATTTTGATCGATGTCAAATCGGAGTTTTCGTGCGGGGTGCGCGGGTGTTTCGCGCGGCGTGAAGGTCAAACGCCCAAGGTCATTGAGGACTCTAATCGCCTTAAGATTAGCTTCTGACCACAGTTTCGCTCCCGTGGATTTCTATAAATAGTAGTTTGTACAATTTTCAAGGAGTAGTGAACAACCATCCATTCTCAAAGCTTTCCTAGAGTCCTGTCACCTGGTCAGTTGGTACCTTTTATATTCTTATTAATCTACAAAACTCTTTATTTACTATACATAACATTGTTACTCCGTATGAGGCTCATTGTCTCGTGCTCACGGAGCGTGTGACCCCATCCCGGTACGGAACCTGACCGCCATGACGTCGCGACTCTCTATGTAATCGACACCGTCTTGCCGTAGCTCTGTGAGCGTATCGGTGGTTGAAAAGTCTAGCTAACATCAGAGATTTTACTATTCGCAAGCACACTATTCACATAAATGACGAAGAAGAAGACAATGTACTGCAACAAGTCTAGTTTCTAAAGACCATCCATCACCGGGGAACCGGAAACAGGTTAGCGTACTATCTCTACAATATCGAAATTCCAACCTGTGTTTCGCTAACTCTACTAAGGACTGGAATTCACTGCTGTCTCTCCCGATCACCACAATCCGGGCATCTTCAAGGCTAGAGTGAATAGGCGTGAATGGTGCGTGATTACCATCCTAGACTGCATCTCACTTCTCACTTAACATCAGGTGTGAATGCAGAAAAATATGTACCGGCATTTTGCTGCATAAAAAAGTTCTGAAATGACGCTTAAGTATGAACCCTCGAAAGAGTTGATTCAGGTCGGCGAATGTTTTAAATTTTACCAATAAAAGGTAGATTAAGTTAATTAAGTCATTCGTTAACACTAACTACTTGGCGCGTGAACGTGATACTCTGTGAAAGACCGTAATTCACGCGTGCGAAGCCGCAGCAGAAGCTATGTAGTTGTCAATATCAATAAATAAATGAGATTGCTGCGACAGCGTTTAATTGATCATTTTACCCGGTTTTATCACATTTTATGGCTACCGATAACTGCAGCGGACCAAAGTCCTCATTAAACTAATTGATCATCATTCTAGATTGAATTGATTGAACTGCGGTGTATTGTGTTCATGAATCTGACCTTCTTTTATT
This sequence comes from Ostrinia nubilalis, assembly GCF_963855985.1. NCBI lineage: Eukaryota > Metazoa > Arthropoda > Insecta > Lepidoptera > Crambidae > Ostrinia > Ostrinia nubilalis. Next base: position 8,996,689 of record NC_087088.1, on the reverse strand, counting down.
GCATTGCAATAACAAAATGATAAACCTACGCGCTTTTTAAAATATCATAATAACAAAATAACAATGAGTAAATTACGATTTTTTGCGCGGGCAGATGTGCCAACTGCCGATAATGCCAGTGGTCGCAAGTTTGAATCCTGTAAGAGAAAACTTCTTAGTTAGCTATTATGCATATTTGGGACTCGTATACGTGCCCTGGAAAGGTCCTATGTACTGAATAAAATATTTGAATTTGAATTATCATTACCAAATTGTCCCAATACAGACTTGTAAGAAATTGAGCTTTTTTTGTTTTGGCCTTGAGAAATTACCTTCAACTCAAGTTTTTGAAGTTTATCTCTTAGGATTTTGCTTATTAGATGCATAAACTTATTCAACTTTGTGATTATGTCTAACGACATCAAAATTAGCTTTCACTCCAAGTCACGTGATCAGAAAGTGAGTAACATCATCACTTGTATCATCGCGGTTGTCTTCTTGATGATACATAATGTACACTTGTACAGTACTGAAATAAGTGCATGCAAGATGTTTGACCTCAAAGGGCGCGTGGCCAGTGACCACCTCGACGCAACGGAATCTGTCGACTTGCGAATTCTCTGTATGTATTGAAATAGCTTGTGGTGCAATTGCGCTGTGTTCGCCCGCAAATGCAGCTCAGTTCCCGCGTACGCTCACACCGGCTGCTCTTCGTCACCGCAACGCACACTTATCTCGCAGACGTAAACATCATTCTAGTCGTGCGTCTGAGCTGTACCTTTCTTTCTATTCAAAATTCGGATATCCAACTGTCAATATTTGTCGGTAACCGGTCGATGTTCTTTCGTCGTTTGTTTGCTAACAAACACATCGAAATTTTCTATAAAAACTTGCCGCGAGGTGGAATGAAGTCAACTGTAACAGATTTACTTAAACAATTATGAAATCGCCACCTATTGGAAAATAGCAACGGAAACTAAGTAAGGAAAAGGATCTACAATGGAAACGGTGGAAACTCCTTGCCACTCATCCTGTAAGATTTATAATTTGATTTTATTTTCTTATTTAATTTGGCTTGATGGAAATTTTGAAACCTAAGATTTCCATGTTTACAAATTCTACTAAGACCTTCGTGACATACTATTCATTCTTCAAAATAACCCTACTTGTGAAAGTTATTTATGTTATTGATGTTTGATTGGTCACGTCATCATTTGTTTAATTTCTTTCATCAATGTGTACGGCGTGTTCGACATTGAAAACAATCGGGATTTAAAAACAATGCCAGCAGCATACAGGTCTAGTGATTCACTGAATCGTTCCATAATTTACAGCAGTATGTCTTACTATACCATACGTACGTGCGTGCCATTTAGTAAATTCAATTTATTATTTTATTGTTTGATAAAGTATCAATCGGTTTTCATCAATAACGTTAATGGAAGTAGAATACATGAGTACAGACAGTCTTGAGGACGTAGGTACATGTTGTCTCCCTTGTCTAGGTACGTTGTGATTTAAGTTAATAAATTAACTACAAGTGCTGCGCCCTACTTTCGAACTCACTAAAACTATTAGTGCTAAACTGACAACATAACTAAGTCGGAATAATTTGCTTACACTTTGTAGTGTGCTGTTGTGGAAGTAGAGTTTTTGTATATTTTATTAAATGTGCATTTTTGAAAAATATGTTTATTGTTTCATGTCCTGATTCATTGGTGAACTTCAAAATGTAGCGGTGAGTACAAGTTTTTATTCTATCTAAAACCATCAGTGATAAATGCCGCAGTTTTTTAAAATCAAATAAAAGGTGTGATTGTGAGATCTCGTTCACGTTATTGTCCACAAGTCTCTCATTAGGGATAGGCTCTTGTTATGCGTTGTTATAATTTCCAATGAGCGATATCGGTGTGAGTTATTAGGTCGCCAGGACCGTTTGTCCACTGAGCACGTATTTGTTGCGTGCGTTGTTTGAATTACGAGTAGGAATTCGCGACCGCTATTCGGCCCTGGGCTGGGTGGCGGGCACCCAGCAAGCACCGTGACACCGATATCGGCGATCCCTGAGGCCGGGCCCGACCAGCGCGACACTTGCACATCGCCGCCGATTGCAGTGACGAACGCGTTCGTTATCCATTGCTTCTCGCAACTTGCTATCGTCGTTTCAGTAAGCGAATTTGCAATCGTTGTGCGGTCGTTGCAAAGTGAACATAGCATTGTTTAAATTTATTATTCGATCTTTAGGAGCATTCCACAGGAGTTTGTCGCGCGCGTTCCCTCAGTTGCACTATATTTGTGTGCGTATTCCTTTCCATTCCAATGAACCGATGTGACTATTTTTGCTTCACTGGCCAGTAACTAAATGGTAAAGCACGTGGAATGCATCGTTGATTACGTATTTAATTAAAAGCAAATCTATTGATTTGCAAGGGTTTTGTAAATCTTTGAAATCCAATGAGTCACACCAGTGTTTGTTCATTAGATACCATAAAGCTTTATCAACTGTAGTATTTAGCGAAACAGGCGCGGTTGATTCAGCCGGGCGAGCTCTACACTCCTCCGGATGTGATTTGTCGACGGAAAAATGTGCTATCGCGTTTGCTAGTGTATTGCTGTAACCGTAGCAGTATGTTTCCTTCTTGACTGCGGCTGTAATTTCATAAAACAATTAATAAATAAAAATAACAGTTAAAATCTGTGAAAGTGAACTGTGTGCTGCAACGTCATTTCAGTGATAAGCAATGACTTCTGTGTCAGATTCTCCGTTAAATAGATCGAGGAATAGGCCGGTTTTGGCTCGCTATAAACCTAATAATGGGAGCAAGGAACAGGTAAGAAACATTGTAGAGATAGTATAATTGTCTATCACTAATCGCCGTTTTTGAAGACGTATCTGTAGATATAAACTTCTAAAATTGTTAATTAAACTTCATGTATTTCCATAACTGTAGGCGGTATAGTCATCATAACAACAAAATTATTTTAGACACGTACCTATAGGAAATATTTTCCTTACATTTACACATATTAGGAAAATATTGTCGGGATATAAGGTATACATATACCTGCGTTAATGATAGTAAAGTGTAAAATGATCTCGGATTTGACAGCTTCAATATTTTTCATGAGCGCGGTGAAAACACTCACTTAACCGGCCTTATTTATTGACGATCACGTTAAAAAATAATATGCGAATTAATATATTATTTCAAATGGAAGTCCAAAAATTTGAAAATTGTCTTTGTCTGGTTGATTTGTAATAATATACCTAATTAACGTCCAATTGCTCACATAAATAGTTTTACACGAGTACATCTCTAGTAGTTTTCCTCATCGAACCATACAGGCAAACTAATGTAGTGGTTTAATGACTAATACGTACGTACCTAATGGCATACCATGAAGCCTGGCATTGACATGTTCTTTACGTGTAATGGAGAACTATACTTGTATAATTCTTTGGCACTCGAGTTTTGTGGGCGAGCGTTCGAATCATTCATCAACCTTGCGTAGGATTTCCTTTGAAACTTCATAATTCTGCGGCGTCTATAGAAAAGATAGTAATCGTTCAATTGTGGGACGTTCATTAGGCAGTGTTGTAATGCCTTTATTTTACGGCTTGTTTGTTTTTGTAATAGGCCAGCATTTGGTTTTGCACTATAAATTAAATGAATTCTTGGTAGTCTTGATTTACCTTCTCTTCTCCCACATAAGGTGAAATCTATTTTCGATCCAGTTTAATTTCGACGAACTGTGGACTTGTTAATGTAGAGCGCTTTGTGTATTGGGGTTGTTTTAGAAACATTGCCTGTTGGTGCTATCGCACGTGCCTGTTTGGCTAAACGGCACGTTCGGCAAGTACTGCCTTGTATTCATAGCTAGTGATAAATCACGAATATAGTTAGTTTATCCAAGAATAATTATTGGTTGGTTACATAGGCATCTTAATGCAACTATTGTAAATACTATGTCTGTTCTTCATGACAGGTTGGTAATTAATAACGCTTAGCTTGGTTTAAACATTGATATGTTAATTACATGTACCTACAGGAATGTACTATGTTTTCCTTATATGTAGTAGAGACGCGGCCATTTTAACAAATACAAAGCTATGGTCAACCACACTGGTTCTGCAGTAACCTAAATAGCTTTATCGTCGTTAATGTGCACACATATTAACAAGCCAGCTCTTATCTACACTTTTAGGTATGTAAGCAGATAACTAAGTACTTAAGGGCCTGCCATCATTTATCATTCATTACGAAGAGCATATTTTTTAAATTATATTCGGCATCTCCATTGCTCGTTGTGCAATTTTATAGCCACGATAGCCGAACGGTGAAGGGGTCGCAGTGGCCGACTCGAGATCCGAGAAACGCGGGTTCGAATCCCACCGCCGCTCGACTATTTTGGTGACCACTCGTAACACAAGCTTATTTAGCTTACCACGAGGGGCTAACGGGACTATTAGTAATTTGTGCAATACAAATTGCTAATAATCTTTTTGAAAACAAAAAAAAAAAGAATATAAGAGACAGAAAACACTTCTAGTCTACTCAAAATAAGATTACAAGAGAAACGAGTGGATCAGAGAAAATACAGGGTTCATCGACGTGGTGGAAGAGATTGAGAGCCGTAAATGGAGATGGGCTGGCCACGGGTCAATTTGTTCGGATGAACCACCATCGCTGGGCTAGAAAGACTAGAGTATCCCGCAATGTCATCCGCGCCAAAGGAAGACCGCCTAAAAGATGGACAGATGACATCCGGCGACAGGCTGGAATAAACTGGATGCAAGTGGTCGGGGACAGAAGTCAGTGGAAGGTTGAAGAGGAGGCTTATGTTCGAAGACGAAACCAAAAGCTGATAAAATTATATTCCGAAGCCTGATTTATTCGGAGTAAACGGATGTATTCGGAGTTTTGGATACTGACGAGTTCTAGACCCAATCAAAAATTTCATTCTGCAAAAAATAACTTGAATTACTGATAATTCTGAAAACTTCAAGACTGAAAGAATTCCGAGGCTCGGGATTGGAAACTCTATGTAAATTCTGGAGCACAAGTTCTTTAATGAAGCGTGCCAACGGCCTGCATGCCGGCGCAATCATCATATGTTTCGATTTAGCAATGTTTACTGACGTTTAATAGACAATCCTTTGCATTTAACTGCATGGTAGATTGGTTGGCACTATTAAGTTACTTTATACATGTCTACAATACAAGCATTGGGGAATAACTTTAGCATACACCAAAAAACCAAACTTTAGAAAAGTATTAGATATATTCTGCCAAATTGAACTGTATTTTATTATGAACCATATTTTTAACGCTCCGGTTTCCAATGTGGAAAATACAACATTTAGAAAATATTAAACGGACTTCAATTATACCGAAATTAATCTTTGTTACCAACGGAGAGACTAGTTATTTTCGTATATTTCATATTAATTTGAATTTAATTAACCAGTTCTACGAAAATTTGAAAGAAAGCCGGTCTTTGAACAGAATAATTCACTGAAAATAACTCTGGTGGGTAATTACTCGGAAAATGTTTCTAAACATGTTTTTGATTACACTACTTTTGTTTATGTTTAGAGCGGATAGCTAGGCCCATGTAAGATGTAGGCTACATCTTTATAATATCTTTCATCGTGTTTACGGTTCAACAGACTTCTTACACATCCCGCCAGGAGATCGCGGCCATTCGTGGCATGTGCCGTGTGTGCTTGCTTGCTTACACTAATTCGCTTTCGTTGGAGCGTTGGAAATTATACGCTTAGCTATCTCTATCAATGTTTAAGATGCGAATCGATAAACTTTCCCTCGCATTATTCATTAGAAATATTGTGGTCAGATTCTTGATTGTTAAGTTTACTTAAGTCACATCTACTTATTTTAATTTGACATTCTTGACTGAGTTTTCTGAGTAAACCTCTAAGGATTTTGTAATTTCTCTTTATTTATATTCTTATTCTAAAGATAGAGAATGTATTATATTTAAATAACTAGGATATTATACTGATACTCTTTACTTTCTATTTATGTAGTAACTGGTTATATCTCATTTGTATTCAGTTTGCATTTATCAAGTGCTACTTATCTAATTCACTGACATTGATTATTGTTTTGTTATCGTTCTCACACTTATCAGTTTATCATTCACGTATCATTATATTGTCAATAAACATATTAATATTAAAATAATCGATGGTTAAAATATGAGTATGTCTTGTACCTACTAATTTTAAATACGTCTGAATGATTAAGTCCATGTCATTACGAAAATGAAATTAAAATTCCAGGATAAGTTAGATAAAAACGATACAAAAGATAGGTACCTAGTTATAGTTGATATTAGAATCCATAAAAATAACTTTAATACTGAAATTCAGCTATGAACAAGTTTACGAAGGAATGGTAACGCCATCTAGTAACGGTGCAGTTCAACACATGAGTGTATTAGAACAGTTAGCATGTGGATTGTAATGCACAGTTCGTTATGCACAGTGAACATGCCTGTGAAGTTGATTGTTTCAACGTTAGATGTCGCCCTGTTGGTTTTAATGCGATAAATCCTATTTTTTTATATAAAGAGACTTTCCAATCTTATCTCAAATTATGCTTGTAATAATGTGGTCTTAAGTTCATTTCATTAACTTTAGCCTATGGGTTTTCATCACTGGCCATAATTTACCACCTCTGTTACCTATACTTTCCCAACCGGTGACGGGGACTTCAATAAAGCGTATATTATCATCATTCCACCTTGTTGGACGTCGTACTTTCCACTTCACTTAATTCAGGTCTACTATAAAGAAAGACAATCGGCTCTACGAAAAATGAAACCACCAGAGATTTCAGTTTTCTGTCGGATATGCCTCATTTGTGGTCTTATCCCAGTGAGAATTTCCGAGCCTTTGCCTTTCTTGTGGAGTATACTCACACGGTAAATGAACGTCTCATGTGTGTGTGATCGTAATTAACGCCTTCCAATTTATTTTTCTCGGTAAAAACAGAAGTCGTGGAATTTGTAAGCACTTTTCAGCTCTGCCCAAAGCAGATTTTATTTTTATTTATAGGAAAAAAAGATCTGAAACTCATATACGAGTACTCAACATATCTCAAACTTCCTTTATCATATCCACCACATCTATAAAGATGTGGTCACAAATAATTGTGGGGACCTCTTTTTAGGTTATCAAGGTCTTCAGTCAATCAGTAAATAACTAATAAATCAATAAGAAATAATGTGAAGAATAACTACACGTACATTATTTGGTTTCCGATAAATTCTAAATAGTTGATTGCAAACATAAATAATGTTAAATACAAATGTTTTAACTTCAAATCAAGTCAACTTCTTCTACAGGGACATGGGTTGAATTCTATAAGAGCAGCTTGCGCAACATATTGATACTGATGCGGTAAATTGCCCGTAAATTGATATAGTATACGTACGGATGGGATGGACATTGGCATTGAACTCGCGCCTCTTGCAACGCGTGATGCACCTTCCTCCGGAGGGTTCTACACGGTAGGCCGAGGGTGCGGACGCGCCTGCGCGCTGCGGCGGTCGATGGCTGGACATCACCGCCACATGCGAGGAGCACGTGCTTTCCTCTATTGAAAAACAATTCACGCTTCGCCAGCTCCAACAGAAACATGTCGACGGTTCCGTCGGCTGGTCAGTTTCGTGATAATGGCATTCGCGACTGTTCGTACGCACCCAAGTGTTGACTATACCTTAAAAGCACTTCCGGTAAATAGTCCACTAGCCGCCTTGACTACGTCTTCGGTTGGGTTCGGTCGATGAACTAAGCTGTCACTTCCTTTAGCTATTGAGTGCATTGATGAACTGATGACATACTCAGGGGCTTATAAATCTTTGAATCGAAAGTTACGCCACGAAAGTATGTTAGTGCACTCTTGCTTAAAATATGAGGAAGTTTGGCGCAATTCCGAATTTTTAGAAATAGTTTTTAATATTTTTTTTGTATGATGAAAGAAAGTTAATGATGATGATTGTCGGAAATTAAATCAATAGCAATATGCACTGTTATAAAAAAATATGTTATAAGTCTTAACTTTACTAGTATGATCAATTATTTAGGTCAATAAATCGTAGCACTAACAGTCATCTACATAATCTAGCTTGCTTTACTTTCTACTATTACTATTTATCTAACTTTGATGATAATAAAATAAATAACTGCAGGTCTGCCTGCAGTAGCTACCGACATTATTAATTTTAGGTAAACATATAGCATTGACGGTATTATACGTAACCTAGCGAAAATGCTTTGCTTAGTGTTTTCCTTCTCCAACATGTATGTTGACCTTGACAGAGAAATTCGTATCAATGCAATTTCAACCCTCTAGTCGGGTAGTCGTGTAGCAATAATCCAGAGATCCAGTGGGGTCGTGGCGATGCGAGCGGCGCCGCCGAGCGCGGGGTGTCGCGAGTCTCCGCCCGCGCGCCTCCTCACAGCACCGCACGAGCTGTCAAACCGCCTCCGACGGGCACCCGGCTTGAACGCTCCTACCTCAATCGCTTCAACTCGCGATCGTATAGTAGTGCGCACTCGGTGACTCAGTGTGTGATATTGTTCGCATGACGGAAAACAATCTAAGGAGATGAACGGCAGTACGACGACGGTGAATGGGGGCGCCGTCAATGGTACCACTGGAGCCCTCAATGGAATCGGTGCTGCTCCACGTACTGCAACACTCGGAACTCCTAGCAGCTACGCGTACACCTCCAGCGGGTCACTGCTAGGTCGTGGTGGCTCCGCCAGACCTGTGCCTCCGCCAACTCTTCCTAAGTACAGTGGATCCTTCAGTGCGGGAAGCACAACAACAGGTCTCAGGGAGCGTGACCGTGAAGGCACAGGCGGATCACATCGCTTGGCCAGTCTAGAGAGATTGGCAGTTCGCCAAAGGATAATCGAACAAAGTGCAAACAATCAGGTGTCGACCGGTTCGACTTTGAACACCGCTGGGACAAATGGAGGGCCCACCTCTGCCACCGTCACCCTTACCGATACGGCTACGGTGAGTCCCCTTGCGGCACATCTCTCTCACCCTCAAAATTTCCCCCTAATCGTAGTTAGCGCACCCCGAAACAGGGTAAAGGTATTATACCAATCGTTATTTTAGAGCGGCCTACCCTCTGTTACTCGCATGTAAAAAGTACAAGTGCAATGTTTCAAGACTTTCTATTTTCTATGAATACACAATGACATGATCCATCAAATAAGTATCAATTTTGATGATTTAGTAAAATATGATTATGTTATCACATTTGTATGTATATGATGGTATGTATATGATTGTGATGAGCTTGTACACTGCTCTGTATGGTTTTGTTTACATTCATGCACATTGATGCCATAACCGTGTCAGGTGTTGTATTACATCACAGCTAAGTACTTAAGGTTCTCGTCGAGAGCCAGTTATTCTAGCTGAGCTATAGTGCCACATTATAAGGATTGAGCATATTTCCAGTTTATAAAAAGTTTGTTATCTTTTTTATTCGACAATTAGTTAAGTTTATAAAAAACAATTTATGAGGATTTAAACTACATATCAGTTGTTTAAATACATGTCTGTTTCATTTGGTAGCGTGATACCTATTTTATTATTAAGCCAAGTTTTTTTAGTTGTTTGCTATGGATTTATACTTCAGATTGTATCTGTTCTTGCTTTATAGTGTCTTATGGGATTATCTATTCTAGTTTCTCTTAATCAGGATGGATCACGATCACGATTTATTCACAAGACGTTGTCGTGACCAGCATCTGTATATATTTCGTTTGTTTTTGCCGTTTTGTCTTATTCTCTCCTTTGTAAGGATATGGCTGGCATTCTACCATATTCCCACGCAGTTCCTCATGTGATAGGACTGGTTCGGGGTAAGGGAGGGGTTGGGCGGGTGAGTGACCCCATGACTGCAGGGTTAAAAATAACCTTATGCATCGGCGGGCATTCTGCTCGCATGTGTCGAATTCACTAAACAGACATTAACTGTTTCACGGTCGCACCATGACCTGGAAGTTCTCAGAACGAGATTAAGTTCAGCCTTCTTGGAATCCGTTATTTGGTTTATTGTGTCAAAATCAATTGATTAGCTTTGCTACCTTTTAAGATTTCATTGTTTTCTGAACAGTCCTTTACTCTTTTGAATTCTTGGTCTTTATATGGCTATTTCGTAACGCCGGATGCCTTACAATATGTCATTCATAATCATAATTATGAAACGCTTCTATTCAATACATTCAAAAAGGCCATTGTATAGCATTGAAAGATCAACGAATCATCTATCATTGGTGAAGACTCCTTTATTTATCACTATGTTTACAGACATTTGTTTACTAGGAATTTACTTATCAGTTCCGTTATCAGCTTGGGCGTGTCGAGAGTTGCGTAGAAAGCGACATTAAATTAGATGTTGCTCGATGTGGTTTTAAAATTTTAAATTATGAGTAATAGGTGTTTTACATGACGTGATATTACAATTTGTATCATCCCAATCCCAACTAATATTATAAATGCGAAAGTAACTCTGTCTGTCTGTCTGTCTGTCTGTCTGTCTGTCTGTCTGTCTGTCTGTTACGCTTTCCCGCTTAAACCTCGCAACCGATTTTGATGAAATTTGGCATAGAGATAGTTTGAGTCCCGGGAAAGAACATAGGATAGTTTTTATCCCGGTTTTTGAAACAGGGACGCGCGCGATAAAGTTTTTCTGTGACAGACAAAATTCCACGCGGGCGAAGCCGCGGGCGGAAAGCTAGTAATAAATAATATGAATCTAATAAGTGCAAAAGTGCAGAAAAAATTCTTAACAAAACATTCGATTCAAAGTTTTTCACTAACCGACAAAAGCGATTGGGGCACGTTCTCGTCTTGCATTGTTCCGCGCGATGCATAAAAAGCTAACCGCATGACGTCGTCGGGTTATTCTCAACTTTTGTGCCTGTTGATAAGGCTTAAATTGTTGTTATTGGTTTCAACTTTACGTTCTTTAAAACGATTGGCCCTTGCTTTTGTGTCTGGTGGGCATAAGTGTGACGGGCTGGATCCTTTTGCTATACGTAGTTATAGCCATAATTAACTCGAGCCGTACCTGAGTTTACGCGTCGTGATTTACACTATGCGAATTTTGTGCGGTATTTGTATGGATTTATATTTTTGACATCTGTTCAAAATATGTCTTTTGTTCAAAGTGGGCATAATGTGATTTGATATCACACACCACAGTGTATGGTGTGATTAGATATCGTCCACGAAAAAACACGTAAAAGCTACTGCACATTATGACTTCATAGAGAAAGTCTGAAAAAACCCTATCAATTTATTAACGATAACTTGATTGTTAAGAATGATAGTTCGTAATTTTCCATTTTAAAGGGCATTGTTGTACTTGTATGTTACTTATTATTATACATACACGCACCAAATAATATAATCTCATATTAACATTTTAAGGATATTTCATTTTTATGTAAAATGCTGATAGTAAAAGATTGATACCGTTAAGAAATTCAAACCGTGTTTGTATTTGTAAAATTTTCGCCCCGTGTGTCTATTTGAACGGAGCGCTTGTTGCCCCGCCAGCCGGCGCAGCCGGTATCGCCAGTAACTTAACCTCAAACTGACACAGATGTGAATGGTGCTTCATATTACAACAGCTTACTTGTTTTAAAACAAATTTTAAATCATTTTAAAAGGTGTAGCTGAAATAATATTAATCGAATATAAAATGTGTGTTACTTTCACGTCTTAGAATCAGTGGCTTGTTGTGGTTTTTGTGTTGAATCGATAGTGCATCACCAAAAGTAAAAGGCCGTTAAGACGCGGCGCTTTAAGAATGTGAACTGATGTAGTGAGAAGTGTAGATTAAATATACATATTATGTCCTCAGACTGTGGGATTGTGTGAGGATTTTGCAAAGTGTTCGAGTTCAGGCTACGTGCCGTCTGTTTTTTATTTTGCCGTTTACTTGGATGTGTACAGAATGGCAAATCGAGCTTTAGCTAACGGCGTTGCACATCAGACGAAAATAACAAGATGTGCTAGCAGCGTCGGTGACAGTGGAACTGATAAAACTAAAGTTGGATGGACTAGTCCTCGTGACATCTGGAGGAACTTATCGTTGCGCAGAAAAGCCGAGGTGATTATAACTCGATATAAATAGACATTATAAAATAGATATGAGGTTAGTGAACGAGTTCAGTTATTTAGCGATTGACGACAGCCTGTTTATTGATTTAGCTTCGTAGCTATCAATGCGACTACATAACTCTACATGGCGCCTACAGATAGCGTGCTGTCACTATAGTGCTGCCATCCATAACAAACCACTACTGCAATTGTAATACTCGAACGTTCGAATCGGTGTGTGCTTTCATTTACATAAATTTGATTTTCTCAGTTTCCTATTTCGATGACATTTTGCTCATAATGACTTTAATTTTACAGAGGAATTTTTCTACAAAGAAGTAAGATCCTTTGTTGCACCATTTCGTGGTTAATACTAATATCACACGTAGCTCCTCCATTGCATTACGTTGCATACAAAACCTAAGTTTGCGTAACTACAACCGACGTGGGAATGCCGACATACGTTGTACTTGTTGTGCTGATAATAAATAAATACACATTGCAATAATTATCTACATCCAGTTAGTGTGTTCTGTTCATTAACCACATTTGATTTAAAAAATCAATCCGTCTTTTACTGCCGACAACGCAAGCATCGACCAAAAGACCAATACTTAGAGCTGTCCCCCAGTAAACTACAACTCATTTGACCCAGCTTTGCCTAGTCTAGTGTATTGAACAGCATAATTTAACGAGTTTTTACTCATTACCTCCTTTGATCATAATATGTCGTGAGTAGGTGTTTTCGCTCGTAAATTCTCTTTTATTTACTTATTCCCGTTGTTTCGCAAGTAAATGGTAAATCTTGCTGATCTATTGACAAATCTACGTTAATACCTATTAACTTTTTAGATGGACGATTTCAAAATTTGCAGACTACCATTAGCTATCCCAGTAAATTGGACAAAATGTAGCAAGTTGTGTAAACGCGAAACTCCGGAGCACGTGTGAAGCCCTAATAAAGCTATGGGTTTAAAAATAACTTCTCCCTTACCAAAATAATTTACAGCATGTTGACTAGTTGAATGCCTTATTTAACTTTTATGTTTTCACAAACTCGTTTCGGCTACTATTTATGTTACTTGGGTATCTGTGAAGTGAGTTTGATGTTAATCTTATGCTTTCTAAATGATCCGTACACATTTTTGTGCACTACTTGCAACTTCGCGTTAATTTAAGCGACAATGAAATTAACCTCAATTAAAAATTCATGGTCGTACGCAAGTAATAAGACCTTAATTGCCATGTTATTCATTACGCACATTAAATGACACATAAGGTGTTACTCCTTTGTTTATTTTTCAAAGACAATGCCTCACGTTGAGGGAAAGCCTTGGGAGTCAACAATTAATTCTTAAAAAAAGAACTCTACAATCGATAGGTTACTTTCATCAATCTAAAAGGTCACAATTCAAATTGAATCCATAATCGCATCGTTGAAATTACTTGTGACATGTGTAGTTACGCCGGTTTCCACTTTATACTCCAATACGAGTACACGGCCATAAAAAGTGGTATTGATTTCTTACGCCCCGTGTAATTTTCCTTCTGAGAGTGAGACACGGATGTTCTACTTATTGTCCACGCACAATACGTATGTATATCGAGCTCATTCTCATACTTTTCTTTTGCAGTTATTATCCTACTTTCGACAAATTTAAAGTCATAAGACCGCAACTCGTTTAATTTTATTAATTATATATTTGGGTGTTAATTCCATGATTCTAGAACCCATTTGCCATATTAACTTTTTGTGTTCATAATTATTAATATTTTTATACTTATTACCAAGTTCCGCATTAATTATAAAGTATATAAAATACGTTATTGATATAATATTTAAAACTACTTTCTACTATTAACTTGCACTAATACTTACTTTGAGTGGGGAGAGAATAGTTTCAATGAACTCTGGAAATAAAACCATTTGGCTCTACTCCGGTTTTGCCTACGCTTGGGATCTACGCCCACTTCTCCTGTACTCATCAGAAGATTAATAAAGGCGTAATTCCTGTGGAGCGTAGGTTTACTCTGTTCGGTTCAAGTGCACGTCCCACTTTCATAGTAGTTCTTTATTACATCATCGTCTCTCTCTTATTTCTCATAGGCTTTCATAAAAATGGTTGAAATAATGGATTTCGTTGCTTGCTGATGTCTCCCCTTAAAACCTTTGCCTTTTCAAGGCAAGAGTTATAGTAGACACCCACTAGACAACGGTCCCCATGTACCATTCGTAGACTGCATCTTCACTTAACATCAGGTGAAATAGCTGTGAAATATCTGCCTATAATCTTGTAGATAAAAATAGCTTTCATTCGTTTCATCTGTAGACAATATACCAGACAAGATAATGGAATATAAAGCCGTGAGTAATATACATAGAGCGACGTTTCTATGAAAAACAATCAAAAGGTGTTGATTGCGTTAGCGCTGAACAATGTCTGGGAATCGCGATGAAAACATGGTCGTATTCGCGGGTCGTATAGAGAAAGTAAAGTTAAATGAACCGGCGCGACGACCCAAATTATCGCTCTACCATCTTTGGATTTGCAACAAGAACGGTGCGAATAAATTCTTGTATTTCATAACATTTATCAGACTGAACCGTAACAAAAAAGTAGGATTAAAGAATATGGAACGCACGTATTCTGTTAGAGAATAGTTTTAAAGAAATATTTGTATTTCTCTGTTTCTCTATTCTTGAAAGTTACTGCACAAAATAATCTACGAACTAGCGTAGATTCTTCAAATCGATTTGGTTTAAGTGCTTTATGCAAATGAAGTGTATGTGTTATAGTCAAACCTCGAAGCTCAGGCGCTCCTAGGTTTGACTAGTCAATCCTCAGGTCTGACTAGAAGTCTTAGTCAAAGCCCAAACATTTCGGCCTTTGACTAAAGAATGTTAGTCAAACCTAGGAGAGACTAATTTGGTCAGTCAAACGTCGAAACTGAATTTAATGAAATCGGGGTTTGACTAGTCAAACCTCAATTAAGACTTTAGACTAAAAACTACACTTCATTTTGATATTGAACTTATTACATAGACTTTACCGACTGGTTCTCTCTTTAGGTGAAGGTACGAGTATGAACAACTAAACTTGTTTACTGCGGTAGTTTATCAGTGTTTCTGAACCGATCTTGAAATTATTATTTTTAGGGTTCTGTACCTTAAAGGATTAAGGGTAAAAACGGAACCCTATGACTATGACTTCGCTGTTTGTCTGTCACTAGGCTGTATCTCATGCCTTTCCCAAAATATTTAGTTCTATAGTCACTTTAAAAATCATCCCCATTCGCCATATAACAATAAAAGAGTCGTACGGAACCCTTCGTACGTGAATCCGATTTGAACTTGGTCGGTTTTCTATAATTGCTGCCGGCCTCTGTAACGCTGCGTCTACTTTTGACTGAGTCTGTCAGTCGCTTCTAGGATTGACTAGGCAAAGCCCGAAACAGATTAATTTCATTTCGACGTTTGACTGAACAGTTAGGCACTTCTAGGTTTGACTTAGTCAAAGGTCGAAATAGAAATTTATTTCGGGGTTGGCCCGAAGGCCTTGGTCAAACCTAGGATAGACCAGTCATTCCGCGAAGAGACTGCATATCGACCTTTGACTATGACATATCAATTACTCTAAGAAGACTCATTATGATAAGTTGATTCAGTGCGACAACGACGCAGTGAGTCAGGCAGGCCGTGTAGTCACCGCGGTAGCTTGGCGACACTACGCGTCACGAGCGATGGCGCCCGACGGCAAAGGATTGCAATTATACTGGGAGTGCCTGAGGCGGTATTTTTTATCAGCTAAGAGGGAACCGCGACGATGCGGAGCTGCCGACATTTCAGCTTTTTATTCCACTGGAATCAAGCTACGACCGCTTTTGTTTCACTAATTACTAGCGGAGAATTAAAATCTGAGCTAAGATAAAAACCCGAGGCTAATTTTAATGTCAAGGTTTTACATAAATATCATTCTGAAATTATCTTACCCGTTGATTAGCATCATTACGCATAACAGGTCAGTCGATTGACTGCATTTTTTTACCTACTGATGGAAATTTCTAATGTAACTCTTAAAATATGGCTGCCTGAGTGAATGGGTCATTATAAAATTCATCAGTGGTGAAATTAATCCAACCAAAAACGTTGTCCTTGTAAAATGTAACTGTCAACATCAAAATTAATAATGATACCAATTTACGTGGCTTAATTAGTCAGCGTATGTTTTGCGATATTATGACTCTACATTGTGCAAACTCTAACAATAGACGGTAATGTAGAATTTTACTCGGTTAAGTAGTCGTCGTCCGTGAAGGTTGCCTTGATTTATACAGTTTCCTCTTGCTAGTGTATAGCCGTAATACTGTTTATAGTTGTTTACCCAGTGTATCGATATTTAATTATGTACGAAAAATGTATCAATGACCTTTAGTGCTGTAGCTGTGTGTTGAAAATATCACGGTTTTTAAGGTTATGGTCTGCAAATACTGCAGGTGACTCAAACTTTCAAACTGCTGACATGTTTTTCAACGATTTTAAAAAGAGATTCAGCTTAAAAAGGAAAGTTAAGGCGAAACATATCAATACCGACGATGAACAAAATGTAAGTAAAATACATTTAAAAATTTGCTCCTTACGTTTTGATTCTATCGTTCTCGCGCTATCAATACCAAAATCCAACACTAATTGGACTCGATTCTGAATGGAGGCATTCTCATTACATGCGATTGTTTATTCGTGCTTTCACTCAAAACAAACAAATTCCTTGTCGATGTTGAATCGGTGTGATTATTTACGTTACAATGTCCGTGCTCTGGTAAACACTCGCCGGATGGCGTTGTCCGCGCCTTTACCACGATCAGTTAGCAATTGAGGTTTGTCTTGTGTGTTCAGCAGCAAAATATAGAGAAGTAGACTGACATCTATTTAACGTTTGGTTTGTGGCTTTAGTCAGCTTGCTAATAAAAATCTAAAAATTTTATATAATTTACGACGTCTGCTGGCCGTATAAGTCGTAACGCGTTGATGTTCTTTTAACATGATTGTGTTTCGGCGTGACTCAAAAAGATTCTTGAAATATTTCATTGATAACACGGTTGTGGTAGGACGTGATTCATAAATGCCAATGAAGTACGATGTTCTCCACGTGCTACCATATGAGATGTCCAAATGCAGTTTGTGTGTGATGCGACGCATGTCGATGTTGCAACTGCTGCGTGAATGCAGTTGCCAGCTGACAGAGACATCTCTCAAGTCGCCCACTTGGTTAGCAGTCCAAAAAGATATGGTTCGTTTCATTTGAACAGATATTCAACGCATGCTATTCTGTAGAAAATATCTTTACTATTTCATCTTAAGTATCAGTTGATTAAAAGTATAATAACAAGGTTCCTTATTTGATTTATTATTATAAAAGAAGCCTATCCGCAGTGACGCGGGCATCTTTCCATTGTTGGAACATCCCTGGGAGATATTATTAGTATCGTCGACGCAAGCGCATAGGGTCGTTACACTTCGCAAAACTGTACAAGTAAGCGTACCATATGTAGACATCGCATGCCTGGTACGAAGAATTAAGAAATGAGGTATAAATATGTATGTCACCCATCGAACGCGTGCATTGTACCGATACTGCCGTGTCTTATGAATCGTTTTATTTCAATTGTCTCTTAGACCAGATGACATTTGAATGGCCGGGAGAAATCCCGACAGGAAATATTTATCAAAGTAATCGTCAGCTCAGCTTTATCAGCCACTAGAGCAAGAACTCACTTGAAATGTTGTTCAGTGTTTATTGGCAGTCTAGAGTTAAACTACTCGTGTTTATTTTGATATTTGTGGTTTTTATAAAGAAGCTTCATGTCATGCATGAGGTGTATCAGTTATTATTATTTAACTCTGTTTCTGCAAGGTGTAGGCAGCAGTATTCTAAAAACTGTGGTCAGTCTTGTGTAAAGATCATTATGTTAGTTCCATTCATACATTGTTTTTTCTACTGGCGTACTTATTTGGTTTAAGTAGGTGAGGTGCGATATTGTTTCTCTATCGGTGCAAGCAACCATTTCACAAGTGTCGGTTCAGTAACGATGGTAGTTCTGCGTGACTCAACGCTTTCATACTACAACTTCTCACCTACATAATTAGAAAAGTGATTGCCTTGAGTACTTAAGTTTACTGATTTTGTAAAAGGTGTTGATAAAAATATTTGAGAGCCGCGCATATTGCTGTTTAAAGTTAATACCTAGCTTTTCTTGTAATTATTATAGTATAAGTAGAAAATCATCCGGTTTTTTTTAAGTTTAGAAACGAAAAAGTCGCATGTTAAAGACTGGTAGCAGGTTTGACGTACTCAGTATATTACGTATGTTGAACTTGATACAAATCCGATTGGTTAGATAATAAGACGTGTTCTCAGACATCGATGATATAATATAGCTAGTTAAGCTACTCACACAGACAGTTTATACACAGCCACATAGATGTAGGTCCACTTTGCCTTGGTACCGATGACTCATAATAGAAGCCGGCTAGACCGAGCCTGAGCACAACACCGTACACCGTACAGTATGTATTACCAATCTATGTCGATCGGCAAGTCGAGAGCGAGCGGGTATAAGACACTTGTGGTGGGGGATATCATTAGCGTCTGCCTGTGTTCTGCGATTGACGATGACCCATCTGCCGTTTGATTACACGTTTGGAGAAAGAAATACCGTTATGGATTTTCTACCCAATTGCAACTTTGAGCGATTACTTACTACATTAGAAAGGAATGTTGAATTAAATGCCACCAGTGTCACTACAGACATCCGATATTTTGTTTATTGGTTTATAGTTTATCTTAATTACATAGTAATCAATTGTTATGATACTGATGTATAGCTAAACTATTTTCACTTTGAAAAATACTCTCAAATCTAATGAATTTTTTTGTTTTATTTCTAGTTACAAAGTAAACGCGAGCTGTTCTTCAAGTCGGATTCGGTGAGCGGCGGCGTGAGCGCAACCGGGCCGCCTATGGGCGCGCCGCCCGCGCCGCCGGTCGCGCCGTCCGCCCTCAAAGACGCGCTGGCCAAGCGATCCGCCACCCTGCCCGACCACGAGATCAGCCACCACGAGACCAACGGCACAGCGAAGCTCAGCAACAGCGTGTCCGTAGACGCGCCCAAACCACCGACTTCAGCGCCGCCACCCACGCCAGCGCCGCCTGTTCCCACGTCAGCACCACCGGCGACCGCTCCGCTCAGGAGTACAGAGAATATCATTAAGGTACACTTCATATTCATTCATATCTATACTTTGCAACTTATAACAGCCAAAGGGTGAAATTCTACACCCCACCAAGTCTGTGTCCCAAACGTGTGTGTGTTGTTGGCAAGTTCGCTTAATTGATAGCATTTGAACTTTTGCACAAATTGGTCTAGATTCTAGAAACCAGTTATTCAATTAAAGACTCATCAGGTCCTACAACATAGTAATTGCTTCTTCCTTTAGGTGTAGTATTGATTGAGGCCAAGATAAACTCGACAATTATTTATTAGTAAATAAAAGTATCTATGATATTTGCGATTCCGCTCACGTCTCGTCTACTCAGTTCCCCTGAGGAAGTAACAATGATGATTCATAAAATACGTTCTGCGGTTAATGCGTCGGCAGTTACTTGGCTTCGGTACAACCAATTTGCTACCTACGATGTCTACAATAGAAATAATAGTCAATAATTCTTAGAGTTCTTCTTTCGTTCACCAATTACTGATAGTTAATTGGTTTATTAATTCTCTAACTTCTCGTAGCGCTTTACTTTATACGTTATACCTGTGGTTATACTTTGATAAAATAATTGATATGTGCATAATATGAGCCAAATTCACAATTTTTAAATGAAATCACTGTAAAAAGGAATTAGATTGTTCCCTATCACTACCGCTACCAGAATGTTTAAAAATAAAGATAATTTTATCTCATAACACCGCTGGACTCTGGACAATGACTGTTTGTATTAACTTAACTAGCTTCAACAATGCGGACATTTTTGGGCTTATCATTGAAGCGTCAAATATGCCTAGCATAGAACTTGAATGCACTTTTCTTCTTCTAGAAAACGGATCATCCACCAGTCGCGCCAAAACCAGATTTACCTAAGTTAGAAAAGCCAAAAACCAAAGAATTAGATGGATATGTTGGATTCGCAAATTTACCGAACCAGGTATACAGGAAGGCAGTAAAGAAAGGATTCGAATTCACATTAATGGTAGTGGGTAAGTCTTTATACATATTTTTATGGTTCGTAACAATAATTTTATTGCCGCGCATCTTTTGATCTTCTGCTGCTGCGGTTTATAACTTGGTTTGCGTAAACCACTGTAATTTTGCGTGATAGAGCCGAGATATATTGGCGTAACAAGGTCTAATCTAAATCCAAGCCTCAGTTTAACATCAAGCGTCCCTTACTGTTACTTTAAACTTAAGACTACGTTTTCTTAATTTAAAGGTGAAACCGGCCTGGGCAAATCCACGTTAATAAACTCGCTGTTCCTAACGGAGGTGTACGACAAAGACAAGCACCCGGGCCCGTCGTTGCGCGTCAAGAAGACGGTCGGCGTGGAGACCAGCGTGGTGCTGCTCAAAGAGAACGGCGTCAACCTCACGCTCACCATAGTCGATACGCCGGGCTTCGGCGACGCAGTTGACAACAGCAATTGGTGAGACACTTGATACTTCTATCTTCTCATAGCGTTTCAAAGCGCTTTCTAATTAGAATGTCGGCTTGGTTTTTGTGCTTTACTCGACCAATTAAATTGAGGTAATGGTTAAGCAGTTTGTGGGAATTAACGGAACAATTTGCGTAACTTTATAAGTCAAGCCCATTTAACCGATTTTTGAACCGAAAAGAACGGATTTTCACACTACGTCAATAAATATTATCTTGAATATGAATGATTCAAAACAATGCCATACATTCGGCATGATCTCATTCGTTGTTGGAATATAAAAATGGGTGAGCACAACCGCATTCTGTGTGTTTAAGATTACGTTAATTGCTCTACAAGTGGAGCATTCGATAAACATACTTAACTGTCTCGTTATCGTTTAAGCTGGCAGCCGATCATCGACTTCGTGGAATCGAAGTATGAGGAGTTTCTGAACGCGGAATCGCGTGTGACGCGCAAGGCCGCGCCGCCCGATACCCGCGTGCATTGCTGTCTGTACTTCATTGCGCCAAGCGGCCATGGTCTCAAGCCTTTGGACGTGGAATTCATGCAGCGACTCGGCGACAAAGTCAATATCATACCCGTCATCGCTAAAGCTGATACAATGACGCCAGAGGAGTGCAAGGATTTCAAAGAACAGGTTGGTTCGCATCGAATCTTTTGAGCGATTCTGAGAACGCATTCTAAAAGGCAACATGATGGTTTTTGTAGTTACATTATTGACAGTCTGCCTTCCATTCTGACAGCGCAGCTTTGTCTGTCATCACATCTAGTGGTAGATAACCTACTGATAGGTCTCTTAATGCTATAGCAACATAAATACAACCCCTAACGGAGTAATTTTCTCACAATCTCACAAAAATCATTTACAAACTTGAATACTTAACGAGCGACGAAACGTTATACATGAATGTTACTGTTTACTTTTAGATAATGAAAGAGATAGCCCAACACAAGATCAAGATCTACGACTTCCCCGAGAGCACGGGTGAGGAGGGCGAAGGCGCGGACGCCACTAAGGCGCTGCGTGGGCGCGTGCCCTTCGCCGTCGTGGGCGCCAACACCGTCATCGAGCAGGACGGCCGCCGCATCCGCGGCCGCAAGTACCCCTGGGGCATCGCCGAGGGTGAGTGGTCATTGGAAAATAGCCCCTACTACAGCTACATAAGATGCTCGGGCGCGCGCCCTTCGCTGTCGTGGGCGCCAACACCGTCATCGAGCAGGACGGCCGCCGCATCCGCGGCCGCAAGTACCCCTGGGGCATCGCCGAGGGTGAGTGGTCATTGGAAAATAGCCCCTACTACAGCTACATAAGATGCTCGGGCGCGCGCCCTTCGCTGTCGTGGGCGCCAACACCGTCATCGAGCAGGACGGCCGCCGCATCCGCGGCCGCAAGTACCCCTGGGGCATCGCCGAGGGTGAGTGGTCATTGGAAAATAGCCCCTACTACAGCTACATAAGATGCTCGGGCGCGCGCCCTTCGCTGTCGTGGGCGCCAACACCGTCATCGAGCAGGACGGCCGCCGCATCCGCGGACGCAAGTACCCCTGGGGCATCGCCGAGGGTGAGTGGCCATTGGAAAATAGCCCCTACTACAGCTACATAAGATGCTCGGACACGTGCCCTTCGCCGTCGTGGGCGTCAACACCGTCATCGAGCAGGACGGCCGCCGCATCCGCGGCCGCAAGTACCCCTGGGGCATCGCCGAGGGTGAGTGGTCATTGGAAAATAGCACCTACTACAGCTACATAAGATGCTCGGGCGCGTGCCCTTCGCCGTCGTGGGCGCCAACACCGTCATCGAGCAGGACGGCCGCCGCATCCGCGGACGCAAGTACCCCTGGGGCATCGCCGAGGGTGAGTGTCATTGGAAAATAGCCCCTACTACAGCTGAATAAGATGCTAGGGCGCGTGCCCTTCGCGGTCGTGGGCGCCAACACCGTCATCGAGCAGGACGGCCGCCGCATCCGCCTATTTCAACTATTTATTTAGGATGTTGCAGTATTTATCTTGATTCGCGGCTGTCTTCGCATTATGTCCCGTCAGAACTGTTCCTAATCAGTCCGCAACTACCTATTACACGTAGATGCCGGGATACGCGAACGATTTAATATTTTGCCGCCGGTGTATTGTACGTTGAGTAGCCAAAGCGGTGGTAGTAACAACTAACAAGTGACATCGTAGCTGGACAAAAAAAGATTGGGAACCATTGTTTTATGAAAGTCAAACAATCTTATTAAAGACACGGTCATTGAACAGTACCGACAAGGCTAACTCTAAAGAGCAGTGTTCGTTCTGCGTTAAT
Organism: Ostrinia nubilalis; assembly: GCF_963855985.1. Classification (NCBI taxonomy): domain Eukaryota; kingdom Metazoa; phylum Arthropoda; class Insecta; order Lepidoptera; family Crambidae; genus Ostrinia; species Ostrinia nubilalis. The sequence continues at coordinate 8,973,533 of NC_087088.1, read as the reverse complement.
GCAAGTACAGTCGCGGAATGAAAAGGTTCGTCACCTTAGTGTCGGTTTTCGCTTGCACCAAAGAGTCAAACCTGCCAACATAACAGTGCAAGAAACAGTGCTGCTAACATTTAAATAAATATGACGTTTGCTGACGAATAAGGTTTTGCTTGTTTATTTTTCTATCCCATCAGTGCAATGCAATGATGACATTGACCAATTGACAATAGTTTTTTTATTTAATAGACATAATAATGGCAGGTTGAACCAACAAGAAGGTTTTAGTTTATCAATCATAATAATCTTCTTGACAAGATAAATCGTCAAACAACTTTGATCTGAATAATTTTGAACTTTACTGACGAACAGTTAAAGATTATTTTCTCTAATTTGAGATTATTCTGTAACATAGTTTCAAAAGGTAATATGTGCTCGCGATTCGTTGAAGGAATCAATTTGAAAACTGACGAACCTTTTCATTCCGTGACTGTACATGTGTCCAGTTCAAGGCTATAAAAATAAGTGGTAATCGATGTATTTTTAGTGACAAATAGCTAATTTGGATAAATTATGGAAGCAAATTAAGCTTTAAATTAACAGATAACAGAATAATTATAAAATGTGTGCATTACCGTATAAAGAGCGTTGAATAGCCGATTTCGCCAATAATAAGAAATTAATTGTTCCGAGTTAGTAACACACCAATTACCTAGCTTAAACTAGCACGAGCTAAGCTTGTTTAAATGTGATTACATTAGTAGAAAATAGTATAGTCAGTTAATTCATAGTAGGTGGGAACGGTTTCCTGTTATCAGCATTGGAGTCATAACTATTTTCAGTGGTTGTAAGGAAAACGATGTTGTTATTTAGGGTTTCAGTAAACGACCTTATTGATAAACATTTCACGCCACCACAGGGTGGGCAAGATGATGATAGTATTTTTTTCATTTTCAGTTGAGAATCTAGAGCACTGTGACTTCTTGGCTCTCCGCAACATGGTGATAAGAACACACCTGCAAGACCTCAAAGACGTGACCAGCTCCGTGCACTATGAGAACTACCGCTGCCGCAAACTGGCCGGCCTCTCCCACGATGGAAAACCCCACAGGATCAATTCCAACAAGTACGTTTCCTTACCACACTGTTACATAGTGTATTATTCACTCCAAAGACTCCTCAATTATTGTGCGAAATGCATACGTTTGATTAGTCTTTGAGAAACACGTAATCATACGAACATTATTAATATTATTGTTTTCCTATTTATTTAACAACATTTACGTTATGTTATAAAGTTGACATTTTATTTATTCTGATTTAATTGACTAATATAAAACTCTTCACTAATATTATAATTTTCAATATTTTTTAATTTGAAGAGGCATGGTTAGTTGTAACAACCTAAATAGACGGGGTTGTTAAACTTAATTATTTATTTACTAATATCTTAACATTTTATTACTGCTGTCACCGCATTTAAGGTGACCAGACTTCTAACATAACTGTAACTAATAAGGAAATAATAAAATAATGTTTCTGACTAAATTAGGATATGGAACTGATTTTTCTTGAATTTTCATTGCTGCATGTCTGGTCACCTTTTACTGTGTCGATATTTTCTCTTTTGACTGTCGCAGTTGTGTGCTACAGATTATTATTTTGTTATTTTACATTCATTGTGTTCGTAAATTTTTTAATAGCTGCATATAACATTCGTTTATAACTTGAATGTTCTGTGCTTGGGCATGCAGAAATGAAATATTATTGTTAACGTTATAATCATCTAACTTATCATGGGATATTTTAAAAATATGTACCTATTTGTACAATAAAACATTAGACTTATATTCTCATATTAGTGATGTTTCGGTGAATCTTTAAAATATCCCAGATGAATATCATAAATCATAATAACTTGCAGTCATACGCTTTTACAGTGGCATTAATAACTGTTTATTGTCCATCACTCGTGAACAAGCGTTGCAAGACGATTACGACAATTTGCGTGTGTCACACATCATTGCACCGTGTGATTTCAATCACTTATGCATTTGCAACCTAAATGCTGTCGCAAGAACTAAATTACCATACTGGATTATTAATGTTATGATTCAGGCCATCGTTACACTTATTATTTTTTATGGACGGAAAATTTCATGAAACGCTATGCAACTTAATTTTAGATTTGTTGTACAAGCTGTTTTTTAATCGTGAACATTTTTTTTTTACTTTTTATGTCTACTTAGTATGCTTGAAAGTTGTAGACTGCGTTCATCTACGAAATTTTACTATTGCATCAACGCGATGGTTTAAATTTTAATATTCCCTAATAAAAGGCAGATAATTGTATTTTAATAGATTGCATGTAGTGCAAGATCTCTCACTCGATCTTGATTAACCGCAGAACTCATGAAGTGGTGTGTGGTGGTTAAAACCTTAAATACATTATTGTATTTTCTTTACAATTACATGCCGCTGTCGTTTATTATTTAGCTTTCTGAATCTGAGGCCTTTTATTACTCAGTGAAACTATTAATAATATGAACAATTCACTTTCTCATAAAGACCGTCCACTATTACATGTTTTAATTTGGAACGGATCGTTTTTCATTGTGCTATTAAGTGTCAAGATCGAGCAGTTATTTTAGTAAAATGATTGATGTAGACGTTTAATAACTGTAAAAAAATATTTATGGCCCTCGTTAAGTTTTCCCGTAACGTTAGTAATGCCACTGTGGGGTGTGATCACGCGAGCACGGCCACGCGTTGTCGCTAACTTGGTTGTGTTGGTGTTCAGTTTGTGCCCGCAAGGACTGATGAACAGTTTCATGACCGTCTGGTAAGTCTCGACGCGTATGACATTATCTTCTTCTTATGTATTTACTTCGTACTCTCATCACTTGATGCACCTGCAGGGTACTTGCCAGTCTATGTTGTATTGTAGTTGTAAATCAAATATTATAATAAATATTTTGAAACCGTCAAACGCCGGCGGGTTACAAAACGACACGAAAATCGTTGCTTGTGACCGGTAATAGTAGTGACTGAAGAAAGACTTAACCATTCTTTGTGGCTTATTTATACTTTCTAATTGCTGGATACAATGAACCCTCTATAATATGTATCGTGCCTAAAAAGCAAATACTGAGAGTAAAACAGTATGAAACTGTGACTTTGCATTCTAGTGCTTACAAAATAATTACCGACCCTGAAAATTGGACTGGCAGGTATCCTATTCTCATATTCATCCACAAAATATATCTATTTGTTGTGAGTAGAGTGGGATGTGGCTTTGTGTGTTCTTTGCATGCTCTGTTCCTAACAACTATGTGTAATGTGGTCACAGCAAAATTAAATTAATACATAATAAATACCCTACACTCAAACCTATTGACCCTATTGTATCTCTGAAATTAATGATTATGATACACACACTACAACTTCCCTTAGGACCTTTTGTAATAAATCAAGTTTAAGAACCAAAACTATTCTATATTATTCTTTACATTTTAATTTTATTAGCATGACCAACTATGTTCTGTGCATACAGCGCATGATATTTTTAAAATAAGTTTTTTTAAATAAAATAGTAACGTAGCTTTGCATTTTTTATTTAAGCTATAAAATGTCTTAAAATATGTGCTAATGTAGTTTTTTTGCGTTGTATAAATGTCACTGTACCTAATAATTGAAATTCAAAATATTGTTACTCGTTCTACACTGACTTAATTATATTAAATGTCATTATTATTAGGCACACGATTATTATAAATCAATTAGATACATTTCAAATGAAACAGCTTTAATAATATTGAAATACATAAAATGCGGTATTATTATGATTAACTTGTTCACAGGAATCCTTTAGCTCAGATGGAAGAAGAAAAGAGAGAGCATGATCTTAAAATGAAGAAGATGGAAAGTGAAATGGAACAGGTGCGTATTTTGTCATGTGATGCGATTGTCTTGACTCTTGAGTCATGTTTTATGCTTATATTGAAGTTTTATAGTAGTTAAATTCTGTTATGTGTTTGAATATCAGGCTATTTCCCATTTCAAGTACAATTAAACACTTTCCGGTTACATCATCATTGTTTCACGTTTTTTCAAGCATTACAAAATATGGATGTTACACCAACAACGTCCTTATTGCATTTTTCCCGTGGCCGCATAAATTTGCATATTTCGAATATGTTCAAACTTCTTATACATTTTTATAGCATTTCCTGACAAAACACTGCCAACTATGCCGGAAACTGCTTAACTACTATGTTTTATTGTCTTCGCACCCCTGGTAGCACATCTGTTCCTTTTCTGCTGCAATCCACTATATATCTCCGTTCATCACAGCCTATTTGCAGATAGAAGATGCTAACATAATTATAATTATTTGTGTGTGAAAAGTTGTTTTACTGACTGTTTTCACCATACAGGTGTTCGAGATGAAGGTTCGCGAGAAACGCGCCAAGTTGAAGGAGTCGGAAGCGGAGCTGAGTCGGCGACACGAGGCCACGCGGCGCGCGCTCGAGGCACAAGCGAGGGAGCTGGAGGAACGTCAGCGCGCTTTGCAAGCTGAGCGTAGCGCCTGGGAGCGCGAGACTGGCCTCTCACTTGACGACCTGCGGCGCCGCTCGCTCGAGGCCAACAGCAAGGAGTGAGTATACCCGCACTTTACGCTATAGACTCGTCGTGAGGCACAAGCGAGGGAGCTGGAGGAACGTCAGCGCGCTTTGCAAGCTGAGCGTAGCGCCTGGGAGCGCGAGACTGGCCTCTCACTTGACGACCTGCGGCGCCGTTCGCTCGAGGCCAACAGCAAGGAGTGAGTACACCCGCACCTTACACTATAGACGCGTCGTGAGGCACAAGCGAGGGAGCTAGAGGAGCGCCTGGGAGCGCGAGACTGGACTCTCACTTGAAGACCTGCGGCGCCGCTCGCTCGAGGCCAACAGCAAGGAGTGAGTACACCCGCATCCTACACTATGGACGCGTCGTGAGGCACAAGCTAGGGAGCTGGAGGAACGTCAGCGCGCTTTGCAAGATGAGCGTAGCGGCTGGGAGCGCGAGACTGGCCTCTCGCTCGACGACTTGCGGCGCCGCTCGCTCGAGGCCAACAGCAAGGAGTGAGTATACCCGCACTTTACGCTATAGACTCGTCGTGAGGCACAAGCGAGGGAGCTGGAGGAACGTCAGCGCGCTTTGCAAGCTGAGCGTAGCGCCTGGGAGCGCGAGACTGGCCTCTCACTTGACGACCTGCGGCGCCGCTCGCTCGAGGCCAACAGCAAGGAGTGAGTATACCCGCACTTTACGCTATAGACTCGTCGTGAGGCACAAGCGAGGGAGCTGGAGGAACGTCAGCGCGCTTTGCAAGCTGAGCGTAGCGCCTGGGAGCGCGAGACTGGCCTCTCACTTGACGACCTGCGGCGCCGCTCGCTCGAGGCCTAACTCGCAAGCAGCCACCCAATGTCGAAAGACGCCTATAAGAGAGGGTTCACCATAATAGTAGATGACGAAATAGGAGCTAACGACACTCGAATCGGCGGTCCGACACTGACACTGTTGAGCTATTGACACTTGGTATTATATGGTGTCAATTGACCCAATTAAGATTTTTGATGTCTCTAAATTAGATTTATTATTGTAAATATTTAATTATGAGAATGCATTCCAAAATACTTAAATTACGAATGTATAATTTCAGGACGGTCGACGGCAAGGACAAGAAGGACAAGAAAAAGAAAGGTTTGTTCTAAACGCGATGCGTCGCGCCGGCCCGCACCCACCGTAACGCGTGACTAACCGCGGCCGCACCGCGACTCGCTCCGGTGCGGCCAAAACGCAAGTACTCACTATATGTAAGTACCTATGTTACTTTAACCTAAATTTCGAATTGCAATTTCTCAATAAACCATGTCATGTTGCTGTATACTATATACAGAATCTTAATCACCACTATGCAGATTGCAGAAAACCTTCCGTACATATCGTATTCGAAATTTGTTGAGAAACATAGGTTTTGTGGCGTACGTTACTGTATTTGCCGTACTAGCCTTTGCTAATGAGATTGTCTTGAGATAGGAATTTTTATTAATTTATATGCCTAACTCTGGGATATTAGTGCCATTGTCAATGTCGTGACCTCGTGTCGCTACTGTCGTATACACTAATTGTTTGTCGTGTATGTATTGTTTATCAACGTGTTGCTTTAAATCTCGTGTACAGCAATTTACTGTGTGCTCACACCAGACAATTGTCTCACAAATTAACTGTACCTACTAGGAGTACTAGGACTGCCTAACAGGTTATGAAAACTTATAACTGTGTAATATAATCTCACATACAAGCATAATATTTTCTTGATTCGTGCAACTTTTTATGTGTGATCGTAGAAATAATAATACTTATGTTAATGGACTCATAAATTAAGGCGGCGACATACAACGAAAACTTAAGATTTTATGTCAACAAATTAATCAAGAAGAACGTGTGTACTAACGTAATGTAATCAAGCCACTCCCATGCCGCCTAAGTTGATGGGTCCACGTACCCTGTTGGACAGCTATGTTTACTTACAAAATCGTTTGTTATTATAGATGTTCTGTATTTGGAGTAAGGGCATTGACACGATCTATGTTGTAAATATCAGTATCTGTATCGTAACAGTTGCGCGTAACTCGTAATGACACTCCTTTCTTATTAACTTCTCTCTCTGTCTTTCTACTAATGTTTGTATTGAAAGCAATTCAGATTATGAACTATTTATGAAATTTTCAGATTGGTCTTTTAAGAGTGTTGCAACGGGAATAGCAATATAATTTGGACAGAAGTCCGACCACAACGCACCACTAGTTTAACGAATTATAGTTCTATGGTTAACTAGCATAATGGAACAACGATTAATAAAAGACTATAAAACGTAATAACTATCTGACATAATGGCGACAGCATTCAAACGAATTAGGCGACGTTACTTTTTATGTATTTATTTATAAGGTTTTTTTTCCATGACAAAGCATTTATTATGGATAAGTGAGGCCTAATTTTATACTTCTTGTGTTTCCAAAGGCATTTTATAAAAACATGTTTTATACGGTTATTTATAATTTTTATGGAATTATTTCAGATACTAGCTGATAAAAGTAATTTGCTATAGCACAAACGTTTTTACACATGTGAGATGATTACTAGACGTTTACGTCCACGAAGATGCCAAATAGCTTGTAATGATGGTCTGCTGTTATCAACTTTAAAATGTCTTAAAAATTCGCGAATTTTGTCATTAATACTAATATGACCTAACATTTTATCGAACTAATGACAGTGACGTGATTTATCCAGCTCAAATTCATTGTAAAATAAATAATAGATACTTACTAAAGTCTTTACTAATAAATATAGCATTATAAATTTTGCAAAACAGTGTTTTCTGTATACAGCTATAAATTTTTCTCATTGTTATATTTATAAGTAGAGATGTTACAAAAATAACGTAGCTATTTGTGATTAAATTAGGTCAACACCATTCTAAATTTTAAAGTGAAATTAGATAAGAGATATTTTTTACTTCTGTATCATTACAAATTAAACGATTTTGGCTTAAATTGGTGCATTCGAATAACTTGTCGAGTTATAGAATCGCATGGCGTCTCTTGAATACAGTCGAGTCATGGGGGTTTCGTCTTACGGAGATATTGCTTATAAAATTAGTGCGCGAATTGATACCAGATTTTTTAAAATAAAATCTAAAAGTATTTTCGCTTGATATTTTGAATCTAATATGGCTTTGCATGACTCGACATGTATGTATTGGATATCGTGCTTAGTGATATTGAATATGCTCATAGTTCAGTTGTGACATAGACTCTAGCTATAGCTAGGTGTTAGCATTTCTTTATATTATAAGAGGATGAGCCAAGGAAGGGTCGCCTATACACTTCATTGTCGCGGACACTTGATTACTCACCGTTTGATATGAACTCATAAAATTTTTATTCGTGGAGCTTTTTTGGTATTTACTGAATTGTCTCTGGATTTATGTTTTCACTTTACTAAAAATGTAAAGGAAACAGGATGAATTAATCCAATTATTATTATGTACTCGTACATTCATTATGATCACACTATTCGTAACTTATTTTACCTCGGAATGGTACTCGCATTGACGCGTCTGTTGAAAATAAGACGTTTGAAACGACGTTATGGAATCACATTATTATTATATTATTATTACGTAGATATTAAATGATTGTTATTTCTTTCAATGCACACACACTATCTTCCTTAAAACTTCAAATTACGCCCTTATTATGTAAATATTTTCGTTTAGTCATTATGATTATATGGAACAGATTTATATTCAAGTTAAACTGCTAATAAGTATGTAATTTATGAGACATGCATAATCTTTGTTTAATCAGCATGCCATGGTTAAATTTGTATTATTTCCTACACTACAGTATTGACTTCCGCATTAAAGTTAGGAGATTAGGTGTTAAGATTATGCTTAATTTTGTATTTTGTGTAGGGTCGCGGCCCACTTTACCATACAGATCATTTGCTTAGTCATTACAATGGATATGTGATGTATGATGGGTGAGCAATGAAGTTCAGACGATGTAATATATTGTACCTTTGAATATAAATAAATACGTAATATATAGGATTCGTTTGTTTCATTTAAATCGGTCATCTCAAATAAAAGATAGTTTTCGTATGAATTCTCTTTATTTGGTGATGTATTAGATCACATACACAGTGTTATACATTCGTCTGCCACATCAAAATACAATCCATAAATTCACGAACAACCTCAAAATATTCTGTTATGTAAACAACATAGCTACATCTAGGTATTATATTAATAATAATAATCTTTGGCAGCACTATGGAAAATATACTTCTACTTAATTATTTCAATGAAAATGCAACTTCAAATATATTATTATAACAATCACAACAGTTTTTCGACAATACAATCTTTATCTTTAATATACACATAAATTAATATTAGATTGATTTAAAACATTCGACGATACGTGATTTAAACTAAGATTTTCTGAATCAATAGTCTATCAAAAGTAATTTTATTTACAATACCTAATCTTTTAGCGGGGTTTAACTCCTTCAGGGTTACGATCATTTACACATTACACGAGACAATAAAAATATAACTATTATAAGTAAGGTACTTTGCACCTCTGATAACAGCGTATCTGCATTAGGCTAATATAGTAATTCATTTTCTTGGTTCATTTAATTTCCATCTTCGATTCATCCAGACTTACCACGCGTGGGTAAATAGGGAAAGGACTATCCGTAGGTACAGTCAGGTGCAAATTTATTTGTATTTAATTTAGCTTATGTATGCGAATAGATTTATAAAAGTGCACATTTTAATTGTTGACTGTACCTGCGAGTATTTAAAGAAAAATAATGGATTTTTTTCAGGCTTTTTTATTTTTATGAAACTAAACATTAAAGGGCAAAAGGGTTCAATAAATTAAGTAAGTAAATTTTTATACATATTGCTTTTGCTAGCAGTGTTTCGATATGCCCAACTATAGGTACTTTTAAGCACTGAAATTCTTAATTTGTCCACACTTTATTAGTCTATCGACTGATTTAATAAATCGAGATGAGGATCGTTAATTTTAGAGAATAATGAAAAACAATGGGAGCCATCGTGCTTTCCTTCGATCCATATCGCGAGCTATGCCATTTCTACTAATAATATAACTAGCTATTAAGTATATTAATGGTACTATTATTGGTGTTCTTGTTCGTGATCCTCTAAATTACTACTATTAAAACTGAAATTATAAGGACGTTGTACTAAACTTCAATAAGTATCTTGTAATATCACAAATCATTGTATTTCTATCACTATACACTAACCCATAATTATGGTACTTTTATTGCGATGGAAGTCAAATTGTGTTTGGAACAACCTACAAGAGAGTATACTTTTTCGCTTAATTATTGCTTTTTTCCATTAATGTAATCCTTAGTACATGACATTACAACTGGGGTATTTATAGTGTTTGATAGTTTTAGTGTACACTCTTGCAGGCTGCGTACGCGCATATTAGCCTGTGGCTCTACTCCGCAATACGATTGTTATTAGTTCGATCTGTCGCTCTCACTCAAGTCATAATTCTAGACGCGAAAGAAAGAGACGGGTGACGAAACGCACAGACGTCTTGCGGAACAGAACCTCTGACCCGGAGCCTGGATATAGGCATCCGGTCTATAACCAACAATATTATCACTATATGTGGAGGCACACCGGCTGCTATTGCAGATAAAATGATCTAATTTCAACGTTAACATTTATAGTACAGAGCATTCGTTACATTTCCCTAGTATCTTGTATGTAGGTACCACATTTGTAATTACCATGTCGTTGCGTAGCGTGTTTAATGTGAATATAATACTATAAGCAAATTATGAAACATTAAACACGACGTTCTTAATAAATAGTTATTAGATTTATTATTACGACGAACTTACCCTATTTCATAAAGTTACTTGGAATTGTTTTGGCACAATTCAAGGTGAGGTTATCTGTGCTAAGAGGTAAATACTAGCAGTTTCAAATTTTCAGATCAATATTTAAGGTACAATTTATTAAAAGAGAAGCAAAATTGATGTTAGAGACGAGTGTAAGTTTAGAGAAGCTTTATAAATTAGTGCTTTTTGTGAGCAGATTAGCTGAAGAACAAAGACCTTTAAGAAATTTTGTGCTCTTATGCAATTCCTAGCTTTGACATTAGAGGAATAGAATTTGATAGAGCAAATAGGTAACGAGCAAAAATATTAAAGTTCATGACAAAGTTGCAGAGATAGTTAATACAGACAGTTAACACCACAGCTACGCGATAGATAATAAAATCGTATATCCCACTGCAGTGTGCGAGATTTTTTTCTTATTAAACTTAATTGGTATGTTACAGTCAAAGCAATTTATGCTAGTCTTGGGATCTAATGTTACGTGGCCACATAGTTCGATTCACAACACTTCAATATAAAGCTTTATCAAGCTCTTTACATTAGTCAAATATTGTTAGTGGTAACTAGCCTAATTCCTCGTCATATTAGAAATTGAATCTGGCTTATCTAAGAGTAATCTAAATACATTACGATAAAATTAATTAAGAAGGCAATAGTAAATAAGTTTTATAGTAGTTAAGTAGTAGTAAGTTATAACAATGGTTATAAAACAAAAGCTAACATCGTCATTCTTGAAGAGTAGGTAAATGCTAATAGTACCTTCAGTGAAACAAGCAGTGTTATATAGATCAGTAGAGCAAGAGCGAGCTCAGACCAGTGCCGGCGCGGACTGTCGAGCAGCGGCGGCGGCGCGGGCGCCTCACTGCTGCTTTACAGTTTCGTAATTGACAACTAATCATAAGAGAAAGAAGTACGGTTACACACAGCTCGAGAAAAAGACCAGTCAAACAACAAATACGAGTGGTGAGTAGCAGTTTACACTAATTAATTTAACATTAGGTACAATCTTACTACAAACACGCAATATCAAGCTGTTTTGTGTCAAGCCGGTAGCATTTACACAATGACCGCCTAGATTCATAAACAACAACCGATATATCTGTAAGAGGCACCTTTGTCTGTCGCTTAACTATACTTAAACACTAAATAACGACTTCGTCGTCTCTGTCAGCAGCAGTAACAATTACCTAATAGACCTATTTTATTTGATATGTTTCTTATTGCCATAATGGATATTAACATATTGCAGATATGGTCGATGATGCGACAAGCCGCGTGATATGATCAGCGAGCGGGCAGCCAGCGTGCGTACACGCAGGGACCGTAACTAGGTAAGTTGGCTGCATTAACATTTCTTTGTCTATGCCAATTTCTTGTGGATGCCAATTGGGTTTTTCAGGAACACAATAAATAATATGTGAATTTTGCATTGAGGTCCCTATTCTGAAATGACATTCAAATATGACTCTACCCTCATTCAATAGATTCAAGCCTGTGATTAGTCGAACCAAATTTAAATTCAGCCAATCACAGGGTTGAAACTATTTTGAGATAGAATCAAGATTTGAATGTCTACAGGATATGGATCTTAGTGGTCCTAGATACGGTCCATAATGAAGAGAGGCATGCAACAAGTATAGCGCCGCAAGGGCCTGGCTCGTCGCCGTTTGTCTATATAACACTGAGCGTTTCTCGGGCGACGGGGTGCTGCAAGGCAGCCACCAGAGTCAAGTTCCCTCATCTTAACATTAAACATCTTTTTCGAAGATGAAGTACGACATCCATTACGATAACCACGTACACACATGCAACACACATCTATTGTTTCGATTCACAATCATGCAAGTTTAGCCGCTGGCCATTCCGAATATCAAAAATCGTTCCGTCTAATTATATTTACACGAGATTGTCGAAAGAGAAACGACTAATGCGATAACATCGAATGCAGAGTAACATTGTGTGGTCATGAGGAGAATGTGGAAGAAGTAGCATGTTTTGTAAATTAACTGACGTCATAATGCATAAACCAAGTGAAGGAAGCGTGTCGTGCAGAACTCAAAACAATGTGCAACAGGACCACGGAATGTGCAGTTAGGTGCGTATAGTATAGTAGAAGCTTAAGTATATAGGTATATAGCAGGGTAGTAGAGTAGGCAGGTACAGGTAGGTACAGATATTCTTTACACAGATACAGGTTCACTTACACATAAATAGGTTAAGAAAGGGAAAAATAAAAAATAGGCTTCTTTGTGTTGTTGTTTACGTATTATATGTAACAATGTGTAACATTATGAAAGTGTAACAAGTATTTATTGTACGATTTCAATCTTCTGTTAATAATTATTGATCACAAATTTGTTATATTCGAGGCAAAATTTGTAATTGCAAATACTGCTTGCGTACGAGTATGCCTTTCTACCCTAGAATTACAGAAAGTCGAATAAGACAAGTATGAGTCCGTGACGTTAACATTAGAATTCTAAATAGTAACAAGTTATTATATTAATAAACAACAGTAGATTTATTAAAGACCCACAGCCAAATGCGTCGCGTATGCTTGCGATCTAATATTAAATAGGTAGTAAGAGATCTAACTAACTCTGCAGACTCGCCCGATGCAGGCGCGTTGTGTGTCGCAAGTGCTGTTTCGAAACTTAGTTGTAATATCGTACTGTCCATCTTATTTACTAAAGCTGAACCCATCCAACATCCACAAACCCTTTGTGCGATGTTATACCGGTTGCCAGCATTTGTGGTCGGTTTAAAGATTCACATGTATCGACGCCTACATTCTTAAAATTACGTAATTTCGGCTCGTAGTCGACGATCCATGTGATTCTCGGACAAACATCACTCTGGATACACAGAACTCTGTTAGAAGGTCGTTCGTTGTCTTTATGATATCCTAAGGCCTAAGGCTCATTAAATAAATATTCATCTTGCACCAATTATGCAATCTCAAAAATAAGTTACATAACCGTGTATAAAACGATCTTATAAAAATATCTGTCGACTCAAACAGCTATAGATCTATAACAACAACAATAGTAGTTTACGAGGCAAATCTTGTACTTGTTATTCTACTGCGAATTATATTCAAAGGCAGTAAACCTTGCCGACAGAGCAGTGTACTGAGCACGAGGTTTGTCCTCCCGACTTCAGGCGACGTGTCGTTTTAAGAGACGTTTAAGTCTTTAAAACAAGAGGAAGCTGACCCTGGTCCGGCGCGCGTCGCCCTTGCCGCGCCGGCCCATGCCGTACTGTCACATGGCCGTGTCGGAGGAGCTCCCGCCCGGCTTCGCGTCGCCGCCCACGCCGCCGCCGCCGTCCTCGTCGCGCGCCGCGCCGCGCCCGCCGCCCGCGCCCGCCCCGCCCGCCGATAGCCCGGTGAAGTCCAGTTTGTACTGCATCACACGACATCCATATTAGAAATCAGAAATTATTACAAAACATTCTACGAACACCTTTCATCCGAAACTCGGATTCGATAAACGCATGTTTTCAAAATAAAATGGAATAAGTTGTACAAAAATAACACCGATATTTGAAAGCCTGCTGTTGCCGAATCCGAGGTCAGTCTTCGGAGTCTACGCAACGCCTAAATTAACCCAATGATATGACGGGTAACACCATGCACGCGAAACGTTTCTGAATTAAACAAAGCAGCTGCTATAGTCGGCTGACCCACCATGGCCATTGTTTGGTTAGTTAGTCAAGTTAGTATAATTTAGTTCCAACACACATATTTTGATTAAACGCAAATTCTAGCTTTACTCCACAAAAAGAATGTACAAACTCAAAGCTTATAATTATTAACTTTATAAGCTTTAAGACCAATGATTAAATACCACACAGATACTAAACTAGATAAAATTCATTGCAACATCACATCAACAACATTCAAAAAGTAGCTATGGGATACACCACCAAACAATTCTACGCTAAACTTCAATATAAACCACGGGATTAGAAGAGTTCAGTGCCAGTTTGTATGTTATGCTACAAACTGAGTTTGTTAGAGAAAATCACAGTCTTAACAATTTGTACCTACTTCAACCATTCAATACACTATTTTCACTCTTAAATGTGGATGCTTTTCGTAAATTTGGCTTCCAATGCATAGGTACTCTCTCGGGCATACACAGGGAATACTGTAATAGGAAGTAAAACATAAAAGAACAAAATATTAAACAAAAAATAATTAATTTTGACAAATTAAGTATCCATAAAACTGAAAAAAATAATTCAATAGTAATATTTTAAATTTTAAAAAATAATTCAATAGTAATTGCAATGTTTTAATTTAAATAGCAAATAAGAAAATTACACCCTAGCTTGATGATAACTTTAATTTTGTGTCTTCAAAATAACATGTCAATTTAGCGATAACGTAGATCTAAGTTGATGAGCTCTTAGTCGTGAGCATGATAACACAGAACATGCTTGACACTACATACACAGGTACACACAGAAGTACGAGAGGACATGAATGTTGGGAATGTTTATAATAGTGCAAGTCGGAGACAGACCGAGTCGTCCCTTGTATTCGCTGAGGATTTGTTTATCGCTTTGTCCAGCGGTATAAGACCCTGGAGTAGGAACCGCCCGTTGCGTGGCGAGAAGGAAAACAGAAATAAAAAACAAATAAAATATACAGTAAACAGGATTCTTCTGTACTTCAATAATTGCTCTATACTATTTCAAACTAGTATCTAAAGAACTAAGAAGATTTATTCTTGATTCGGTTCATTAATTTATCTTTCATTTAATATCAAAGTTTTCCATTTTTATAAATACTTTTACTGCTGTTTCAGTAAAAATAAATAAACCAAGAATAAATCTCGAAACTGTGATCACACTGTTTCACCCGTTTCCCGAAAGTCTAACAGTCACGAATGAAATAGAGAATCTTTAAAGTACTTAACAGGTGCAACACTCTGGTGCCTTTTAACCACTCCCACACTGGCCTCCCACGGCAAAGGTACCTATGGAACATTACGTTCCAATGCACTAACATCTTTATGTTTCCTATAGAAAAATCACTAATCTTTCAAAATGTGCGACGTGTTGCTCAAAAAGGTCGTAATAATTGAAAAAATATATCATAAGAAAAAATAAGTAAAGAGTGGTCACCTTATTCGCGCAGTCGAAACACGTGGTTACGACTTTGCTTATGACATTCATGAGGTGTTTAGTCTCCTGAATGACATTGTCTACTTTGCTGAAGGTGGCTGCGCGCCCCACCGTCGGCTCTTTGACTGTGAACTGTAGTTGCTGAACGTATGTGGGCACTTTGTCTAGGTGCTCTAACAGTTCCTTTTTCGTCGTACCTGCTGGTACCTGGAAAAATCATAAATATGTCACCACGATGAGACTCTACATTAAAAAATATTTTTCCCGCCGTCTTACCTGATAAGAAAATTGACGAACTATTTTGTACAATCGGTTTGCTTCTTCTGCAAAATATTCCGCTTGCGTGAAGAGGTCCTGTGTTGTATTTAGACGGCCTTCGCCTTTTGTAAACTGGTACATAGCGAAAGCCATGGAAGACATATTTTTTGCCCTGAAAAAACAGAAACATTTTTATATCATTCTTATGATTTACCTGGATGACATATTAAGTTAATATTACCTCTTCACAATGTCGTTGTTTTCATCAGCAGCAGCACCCTGCCACTTTTCAGTCTCGGCGTCCATCTCACTGGACATCATCTTCATCTCCAGACCTGACTTGGCAATCTTTGCTTGCTCGTCAGAGTCTAATCGCACCGCCTTCAACGGTTTACTCGTCGTACCATGTTTCTGTAACGTGAAATTAACAAAATTAAGTCTACTTAGCGTCATTCCTCTTCCTATTCTTCTAAGATAGAGAGTTTGAAATGAGCTTGTTTGACCAGAAAATCCTCACCTAAGTTTTGCCTGGTTATGGATAATATAGTTATTTAATTTTTAGCTTTAAGAGTCGTATCTCAATGGGTTCAATTCCCGCCTTAGGCAATTAGATTTTTTCAAGTTATTTATAATTTTCAAATATGGGTGTTATGTTAACTAGATAAATGATATTCAGAAAAGAATTGTTGCTACGGAAACTTACTCCAGGCCTGGGTAAACTACTGTACTGCTGCTTGTCGGGCCGGTCATCTGTGAGGTCGAGGAGTTCCCGTGCCAGGCGCGCGGCGTCTGCCAGTAGCCAGGCCCACATGTCCACGAACACGTCGAGGTTCTCTCTCGCCGCGGCGCTGCCCGGGTGCGCTGCTAACGTCCGTGCCGCCGTCACCACTTGCGGCCCGTATATCCTCAAGTTTATCTCCGCGAACTTTGCGCTCACTTGAAGCGTTTCAGACATTGCTATGTGTCTAAGTAATTTGCATACCTGAGGGATAAACTCCAATTTTAATTATCCTACTTGTCTGACTCCAATAAACCTTAATCCACGAAATGTTCGAGCCAGACTCGCCTACCTCTATTATGTGATCTAATTGTTCGTGGAGCCGGCTGGCTATGTTGTGCAGTCTCTCTGATTCTCTCTCTCCACAGGAACTAGCTAGAAACAGACACCAGATAAATGGGAATAGAAAGTCTACAGTAAGGTATTGTTAGTAATCTTATTAAAGTGTTAGAAGAGGTGGTTTATATGGAGCGAAGCATCCTTGCGTCGTGGTGTGATTTGTATCTGACCAGGGCGCAAGGAGTTCGCTCCGTATAAAAGCACCGCTGTACCTATTTTCCGTCGTAGGTTACCTATGTGCGCGAGGTCGGAGGCGAGCCGCCGCGCCTCGTCGGCGAGCGGCGCCAGGTCGCGCGCCTGGTCGCGGGCCGCGCTCACCAGCGCGCGCTCCAGCTCGGACGCCGCGCTGTTGGCGCCGGCGCAAGCGCTCTCCAACGCTGCGCCGGCGCCGGTCGTGCCTTGCTCCTCCTATTTATCCCACACACTTATTATTTAGGTACCTACTATTCGATGTTTTTGAGAATTGATACAGATCAATTGCAGAAAATATCTGCATGCATAGTCTGAAAAACAGGTAATTAACAGCGAAGAAAGGAAACGGTTGTTCTCACTTTGATATCATTTCTCACCATAGACACAGCGACTGCGACTAGCCTCTCCAACTCGTACGCTATCCTCTCGGCGAGCGCCAGAATTCTCTGTCTATGATCGTGAGAGGTGTAGGCGGAGTCGGTGAAGTCGTGCGTCCGCTCGACCAGGGCCCGCAGGGTGCCGGCTAGGGCCCGCCTCCTGCCCGCATCGGCCCCGCCGCGGGCCCGCGCCGCTCGCACTTGTGCCGTTAGGCCTCGTAGAGCGCCCAAAGCCGTGCCAGCTTCCCACTGTGCAGCCTGTGGATACATCCAACCAGAATGTCACAGATACGAAAACACTTATTTGCGCCCTTCACACAACATCAACTCCACAATTTCTATTAAATCTGGACTACGCGGATAGAAGGACAAAGACAAAATTTATTAATCTGAATAAAACAATTTATCAACCTACATGATTTTTACTAGCCGATAAAAAGCATAATTTTCTAGATCCAGAATTCAATTACTTTTCAATTTGTTACTTTTTTACTCACCAGTGCTTTGTGTGTATAAAAGCATAGCCTGTGCGTTCATAGAAAAAATAAAACTAATGGATACTTATTAATTAATTCAATATTACATACTTATTAAGTATTTTAATTTTTGCGTCAAGCTGAGCTAGTTAGGCCAGAGACCTAAGCAATTTTAGAGCGTGTTATCAGCAAGTTGTGTGAGAGGGAATCGTACCTAAGGTTGAGATACCACTTTGATCTATTTACTTTAAAAACTAATTCTAAGATTAGGTAAAATACATGTAATAAGTGCGGTTAAAAACGTAGATTAAACTTATGCTTCCTTATACCGTATCTGATAAACCTACCCTTTGGAGAAGTGGAAACAATTAAATCTTGAGCAAATAACTACGTCTCGTTGTAGTTCTAATAAAAACCCACGGGCTATGACATTGTATAAGGAAGCAAGTCTATAATAAAGATTAAGCAGAAATACTCTAAAATGTATTTACAATATTAGCATACTTTCATAGAAAAAATGTGGAAGGCACTCATCTACCTACACTGATTACTTTGTACCTGTTCATGACTATCCGAGAAAGGTTGCAACTACAAGAAAAGAAAAGTGTTTATGTTCCACGCATTTGAGACAGGAAGAGACAGACTCGCTAAAGTCAAGGATAAAAGAAGGAATGTACACAAGAGAGAGAGGGCAGATCTAATAGACTCAATAAACATATACTTACGTTTCATCTCCACTGAATCTATCAGAATATTAAATAGGGTGGGTAGGTACTTAAAGTTTCATGTTCAATAATCTGATCCTGTTACAAATATGCTTTTGTAATTTTGGATCGCATTAAATATTAAAGATCTCATAAGAGCTTATTGATCTTTGCAATTGCTTGTTCGCGTACCGTTACATTTCATGTAACTTGGGAGTAGGCTAAAGGTTATTATGTTATTAAATGATAACCTTTGTCGGGGAACATGTTATAGCTAAGGGACGGGTGTATATTGAAGTTGCCCATCGCGATAGCGCTATGATCCCAATCGTGCTTAGCCTCGAGCTGCCAGGATGCCCGTAAACTATCGATAATCATTTTTCTTGTCACTAAACAGAAATGAGATCGCCCTTTTGGGGTAGGGATGTTTACTTTTGGAAATTAATTTTGTTGTCCATTTTGTTCACTCCTAGTCTATTATAGTTTTCAATTTATTACTCGTACGTCCAAGCATTTTCCTTTATTATACATAATCTTAGTTTTCTTATATTTACCTAATCTTTTCCAAGACCTAAGTATTTGATCATGTCAGGTCACAAAAACTGCAATCGTCTAGAGTTTGATCGCGATAGTTTTCACAGTACACTCTAACCCATCGAGACGTACTTCAAAACACAAAGGATTGCGAAAATCATCGACATCAAAGAGTCTTGCGCGGCTCTAGCGCGTAGGTACGTGTACTTCCGGTGGCGTATCTCGGAAACCACTCCAGCGTCTCATGTCATCCCCCTCCCCCACTGCCTCACCTATGCACATGTTGCTACGTAAAATTCCCATCTCTTGGATGATAATTATGGAGCCGTGTGCCGGGAATGATATCTTACGAAGACCTTAACATAATATGTTTAAAGATAATATATTATGTATGTGTGAGTAAGATAATTTATGTAATATGTTTTCCGTAGCATGTAACGAACTCTTCAGCATAATAGCAGCGTTTGTTTACATAACACGGTTCAGTGCTCACGCGTTGTTAACTTGCTACGAGAACCTTGCTACGAACTACGATGTAGCAGGATTTTTTCGTAGCGTAGAAAAAATGTGTTTGTCGTTTAAAATTTTATTGGAAAACTTTATAATAATTACGTATGTGCTTTTTGAACGATATTTATTTATTAGTAGTCAGTGTTCAAAAAGATCCTTACCTACCATTTGTTTATTTCTGACGCCGCCTACGAGGTTGCAAACATGTAATTTTATGAAAACCATCACGCTTAGGTCTCTACTACGTACCAATATTTTCTTTTGGAATAGCGATTTACATTTTCTTCCAAAAACTCCATCATGATTTTTGCAAATTGCTCACACGGAGTTGCACCATTCCTTTCAGACGCCCGCCGCGCCGAGCATTACCGCGGATCAGTATTCCTCGCAGAAAATATTTAACTTGGTATTACAGAGTGGTACTCGTTATGAGACGAGCGTACGTGATAGTGTAGCGCGCTGTTTAGTGCTCACGTGTCTGAAGGAAGATTCAAACATACAGACTCTTCGTGCCGAGGCAGATGTCTCGAATTCATGCTAGAACTTGAATTTCCACTGGTATTTTGAGGTATTTTTTCAGTTGTACGGTGGCAGAGAAATTTTCTGTCGTTCAAGAACTTTCAGTTTATAAGCCGTTGATTGTAAGTCTATTTGAATTTAAATATTATTTTAAAAGCAACGAATACAACAATGAATTAACACTTAATCGTCCTACCGTGCTCATGGGCGGTGCAGGGTTCCCGCTCAACTTGTTTTGCAGCCGGTGGCTTGTATTCTGTACCCGGAGCGGAGTTTGTCCCTAAAATCAAAAATATCCCTAAAACCCTTAAAATTTCATTCGAAATAAAAAAAGCTTCATGCATAATCAAATTGAGAAAGGAATAAAAATAATTTGGGTAATCAAAGCGCACGTGTTTTATTTTGTATTCGAAATACAATGGTCATTTCACATTATTTTATTGGCATAATATTGTAGACCTAATTTAATTTCAACGGAGGGAATTTCCCATTAGGTATTTCAAACGATGGCTTGTCATGTCCCCGATATGTTAGTGTGCGGAGCATTTACCGCAGTCTCTCATAGTTTCCCCGTTAGTAGATTAGTTCTGATAGGTGTTGCGAACTTTACGTGAAAGGCACGTTACAGCAATTTACATACTAAAATTGTTACGGCAAACGCACCGCCATTATGTTACGAAGTTACTATCAACTTGTGTGTTACTTGTACGTTGTTTTTGATTGTTTAAGGCAGAAATAATGAGTTTCAACTCTATTTAAAAGACAATTATACTTTTAATTACTCATGTAGAGCTATAAGGTCTTACCTAAAAAATCAATTTTCATTAGCAATCATGGAATTCCAATAGATTATAAGTTAACAATTAAGCTTTAATTAATCGAATTATTATCGACATTGGTTCACTACGCTAGTCTAGTTGTGCAAGTAATGTGGTGCAGTTGGCCCATAAATTGTAGTGATCTCATTGTATTGTTGTCCCCATTGTTTATGTTCAATTTGCATTTGATCTATACCTGTAATAGGGTTTAGACAGAACATTGTGGTACTATACGGAGGTACAATATACCTACGATGAAATGTAGTTTAATATTGGTATCTATTCGGTAAAAGTAGCTGTAAGTATCGTGTTATCGTTTTGGTATATTTATCGATGTCATTAAACTTGTTCCTTTATCATATTTTATGAATGCAAACAAGATAAACATTATAACTATTTACGACTGCCGACTATATTTATGACGTTATATGATAAATATTGTTCAAGAATACTCTGTCATTATTTCATTGTCGCCAGTAAATCTAGATAACTCTATAAACTACATAGTGAATACAGCCAGCGACAGTCCACAGCTGCTGTCCACGATATGCCTTGAATTTCTGAAGCGCAATCGTGCGTTTCCACGTCGCAGTAGACCGTAGCATATTTCAAGAAGGATTGCGGCATGCGCTCGGCCGCCGATTGTGGTTGGTTTAGTGCTCAGTCAGCGATTCTGGGCTGTAAGCCGGCACTAACGCTCCTAGCAACTGAACGTTAAGCTTTGTGTTCGACGGAATGCATTGTATTTGCACAACACTCGCGATTGCACGGATGTTTATTGTTTGTGTTTGCTTTACTTAGTGTGCTACACATCCGTGATTGCATTATGGATTGCGTAATTCATTAGTTGAGATAATTGAAAATTTGATTAAAATGTTACAATCCCAACTAATATTATAAATGCGAAAGTAACTCTGTCTGTCTGTCTGTTACGCTTTCCCGCTTAAACCTCGCAACCGATTTTGATGAAATTTGGCATAGAGATAGTTTGAGTCCCGGGAAAGAACATAGGATAGTTTTTATCCCGGTTTTTGAAACAGGGACGCGCGCGATAAAGTTTTTCTGTGACAGACAAAATTCCACGCGGGCGAAGCCGCGGGCGGAAAGTTACAATTAAATATTCTTACAGGAATGCTGTCGTGCGATCTGCGGAATGTAGTATTCATAAATTTTAATACCTACAATTTGTGTGTAAATTACTACGAATACTTTGTAGTTAACAATAGTAGCCATATTCTTAAAACGGAAGATTGTTACTGTAGCGTTTGGAAAAATAAGCAGAAAACCTATAATTAATGACTAAAACTAAATATTGAAGGGGTTTACGTACTTGCATAGGAAAAATTTGCAGGTTAGTTAGCTCTACAGGACCGACAGCATGCTAAAGTTATCAATATTAAACTATTAAGACCTGTTACAGGTTCGCTTGAGAGAGAGTTGGAAGCCAGTGGGATAGTTCGAGCAGTCCTTTATAAGATAAACACGTTAAACATAACAAAAACTTTGTTATTAGGATAATACAGGGTGTATAAGAAAACGGGGCGATCCTTTAAATTACCTACATCATTAGATGCTGATATTTAAAACTTTTACTATGGAAGTTAAACTGAAATATTTTTTAATATTGCTAGTTGAAATATTTTTTAAAGTTGCTGCTGAGTATCAGCTTTCTAGCTATGTAATTTTAATGTCCAGCAGAGTTTACTTATACACCTTGTATTCATATTTCCATTAAGGGTCTTAGTAGACACGACTTTACCATCGGCGAACTATGAAGAAAATCGCCACAACGCGGTGCGTTATCACAACATCGCTAATCGCCAGTTTATGTTGCATGTTTACTAAGAGCCATAACATAAGGGTACTCCCTCACTGGGAGCGCTCGCGTGTAATGTTACAACAAGATCTGATTTGTCGCAAGGCTCAAAATCAAATCAAGCATTGTTACATAACGCCCGAATGACCGTAAAACAATGACAATAAGGGTGAGAATTGCAGCCAACATGGTTTACTAATGTGTCAAACCTCGTGAGTAGGCTCGTCGTGACCCGGCAGTCCGTCGCGCACCACGTAGTGGATGAGGTCCATGGCGCGCCGCATCTGACAGAACACCGTGTCGCGGTTCTCCCGCGCCGATGCGCTGCCCGGGTGGCGCAGGCACGCCTGTGGTTGGATAGAAAAATCAGATGATAGACGAAAATAGAGTTGACAATAATTATCATACTTAATACCCTATTTATAGATATTCATACGATTCAACCAAAGTGTGTTGACTGAGGGCCTTCCCAAGGAATTTCACAATATTTCACACTTTGTATCCAGGTGCAGTGAGAGGCTCACTTTAATTTTGGTAAAATAACGGTTGATGAATTTTACTGAACATTTTGAAAGCACGAATAAGAAAAGGTAGATTTATTTGGAACGACGCAAAAGGAAGAGAGCGACACAGCAGTCCCGGAAAAGCTGACATATTGTGCAGTGTGCAGTGTGCAAGTCTTTGCATTCCAGACTGACTGCACATTGCCCGCCCGCTCACATTGGCCAAAAATATTTTCTTTAATTTTTGTTAAATCAAAAAACTATGTTCAAGAAGGTACTGTCTACCAGAATGCCTAATAAACTTAATTAAAATATGGAAGTTATAATTTTGTGTATGAATGCTAGGTACCTAGGTAAGCTACGATAAGGCGCGAAGGCAAAATTTTAGGGTCATATACTTTAGGTACCTAAACAAGCAAGACATTTAAACGAAATGTAGCTTCGCTTCTCCCAAAAGTGCCTTTGGGAAGTTTATGCGGCCACACAAGCACTTAAAACGTTCCATTTCTGGGATCTCGCCGAATTAAAAGTGTCATTATGTGGGCTCAGTGTAAATCTTAGCGCTTAGTTATAACGAAGCGTGTCATTTGTGCGGTTTAAGTCAGAAGCCGGCTTGAGCGCGCCGGTTTGGGGTCTGTTTGTGTGGCTACGTTGTTTACGCTTGTGAAAGACAGAGGCTATAAAATAATATGAAGGATGGTCCAGTCCATAAAGCCTGCGTTGTCGCAAACAACGGAGCGGAGCCGAATTGTCGTAGCCCCTACATAATTGATCGGCGGCGGCGCCGGCCGACAGCCCTAATATACGCAGCACCCGCGCCCTCGCCGGACACTGGGATTGGAAATTTATTGCGATCCATTGGTGTTAATAACAATCCCTCGAGTAGGTCAAGGTGTTAAATTTAATACCAGCCTTGATAGGGATTTATGTGTGTTCTTACGTTATTAGGTTTTGGGCTCTCATTTACATTAGCAAAGCTCTTTAGGCTTTATTTTGTTTCGGTAATATTGTACGTTATAATGTAAATCGTGATAATTTGCGCCCTCTTATATTAATTTATTATACTTACCGTAATACGTAGATCGTACACGACTTGAAGGTAAGTTTAGCCTCATCAAGCCGCAAACATCTTTCACAATATTCACAAACTATGCCATTCTAATCTTGGATGAAGCAATAAACACGTAGCACACAGAGCATATTAAACGTGGACTGATCTAGCAGGTGTACGTTCGCATCGCGTGACGCATCCTCTAGTATTATCGGTAGTTTCAGCCATTTTCAAATTAAGCTCTAAATTATAGACTCTATAATTTTTGCGATGTGTATACAGGGTGTAACATGCTACTTGGACAAAACATGAATTAAGTGAACAGTGCACTATTCAGACATCATTACGAGTAAAGATTATAATCGGTAATTTATAACGTTTTATGTTTCCTTCTCTTTTTCGCTCTTCGAAGTACTCGTAAGACCATCAATTTCCGTTGTACTGAAGTGAAAGCCATTTAGGATGTAGTATTTTCCGCCGCCGAACTTTATGAAGCTTGTAGCGAACTTGCTAGCTCCACCATGCCGCCACCGAACTCCATGAAGCTTGTAGCCAACTGCAGTGTCAGGAATAATGTCTTACCTTGGATGAGGTAAGAAGCATGAGCGTGGACCGCTCCAGTACGTTCCTGGCAGCGGCCACTTGCGCTCTCCGCCGCTCGTCGCGCAAGTCGGCGCGACGCTCGGCGGTCAGCCTCGCTAGCTCCACCATTCCGCCGCCGAACTCCATGAAGCTTATAGTCAACTGCAGTGTCAGGAATAATTTCTTACCTTAGATGAGGTAAGAAGCATGAGCGTGGACCGCTCCAGTACGTTTCTGGCAGCGGCCACCTGCGCTCTCCGCCGCTCGTCGCGCAGGTCCGCGCGACGCTCGGCGGTCAGCCTCGCTAGCTCCACCATGCCGCCGCCGAACTCCGTAAACGCTCGCACGAACTCCGCGAAGTTTGACACCGACTCCAGTCTGTCCAGTGAGCGTGCCACCTAAACAGAAAAGCGGGTTATTGACACCGGAGATCAGGAGTTGGGAACAGCTTATTCAAACACATACTCGGCTAACTCTTGACTGACTAAAAAGCAATTCACTGGAATGATGTGGTGTGTCAGCTAGTATCGACATTCATATTCAGTTATTGATTGAGTCGTAATTCCACACTCACAGTCATAGCTCTTAGGTTTACACCTAAATTACTAGTGTCTACCTACTATCGGTAAGTATTCGTTTAATCTTTATCGATCCTAAGCGACTCTTTAATACCTATACAAATGTGCAGCTGCAAGCATAAGTAACTTCATATGCATAATAACGTTTTCAAGGATATTCAATTAAAGTAGAAAAGAGTGTTTCAGGAAAGAAACTCTTAGAAAGTCGATACATTTGCATTAACACTTTACGACTACCTAAAGGAGAGGGTAAAATCAATACATTTGGGAAGGGAACTCCAAAATACATAGTTGTTAACAGCATCCGTAATTAATAGTTGATTTGAGTCAACTATTCGGTCCCGTCGGGTCGGGCGCCACCTGCATGTGACCCGGCCCACTTCGCCCAACTTGCGAGGCGCTAAGTGCCTAGTTACTTGATGAGGCGGTCGGAACTTCGGATTCTGTATTATGTACAAACTCCATCAGGTATCCGGGTCAAATGGAAGTTAGTCAGAAATTTTAAATGTGAGAAAGGTGGCGTTTTGTTCAAGGGAGCAAATCTTATAAAAGAGCAGTGTAGCATTTATAAAACTTTAAGTTATTCTGTACTGATGTTGGATGACTGACTCCTAAGTACGAGTATGTTCAAACCCTGATCAGTCATTACTGATGCGCGAAGCGTCGGGTGCATTTAGCTAGGCTATTTAGTATTTACATAACATATGGGACAACCCCGTCGTTAGTTAATTGAACAAACTCAATTAGTATTTTTTGGTAATTTGTGAATAAAGCCTTAGCTTAAAATAATGCGCAAAATACATTCAGCGTGTCGTGTCATTAAAATGATATTTAGCCTCTAGAAATATTTAAATGTAGGACTAATGAGAAATGAATACACTATTTCTGCCCACCTTGTTGTATTAACATAAGTAGGACTAATGAAAAATTCATGACTCACTAGTTCCACTGCCCTGTACTCAAAAGTAGGACCGTTGAGACTTCTCTCGGTGGTTAGAGCAGAAGTGACTGGTGGTTAGTGGCTCAACGTGTCATTAGCCAGCAGTAGCTGCCGCATGACAATGATATTGGCGAGCAGTAGCAAGCGCATGACCGACTCCATGCCGGCCCCGTCCACGCCCGCGCTCACACGCTCGAGATTTCTGGGTGGTTGCAGTAGAGCAGGCGACTCATGGTTTATTGATGGGCTCACCTTGTCCTTGGCCAGCAGCAGCTGCCGCACGACAACCATGTCGGCGAGCAGCAGCACGCGCGTGACGGCCGCCAGCAGCGCGCGCGCCGCCGACACCATGCCGGCTCCGTCTGCGCCTGCGCACACCCGCTCAATCGCTCGTCCTACAACAAATAAACAAAATAATGCTTAACTTTTTCTCAAAACAGTTTAGTTTATAAGCGAAACGTCGTGGTTTATATTTCCACCTGAGGGAGATATGCTGGGAAAATTTGACACGTTACAGCTTAAGAGCGGTGAAGAATTTCTTATATTTTCCAATTATAAGTCGTATTGGTGAAACAGCTCCATAAGATCGTATACTATCTGCTACGGTGCCGCCTTTTGATAGCCCAGTAATCAGCATACATGTAATTTCATTAAATTATAATGAGGAAAATTATCAAATTAATAACACAATAATTACAATTCCTCGGTCTCAACATTATGTGAAAAAATAATTTAATTTACAATACAATTCTGGTACCTACCTCTACGCCAAGAATGATACGAAAACCATCATTATAAAATATAATTTTACGAATATTGCTACGATGCTACGTCGTAGCATGTTGTTGCTACGAGTATATTTCACAAAAAAAACGTACCTAAATGGTGTGTAAATAGGGATATTTTGCGTCTTCTTCGTTACCTATTGCTTTTGTTTTGATGGCGAGAATAAAATAAGTTACAGCTGACAAACTTTGAAAATGTGATTTCCGCAAACCCTGATCTCTGTTTAGAAAAGCATCATCGACAAAATTAATGAAGTTGGGGACTTTATTCGATGCTTATGGGAGCGTGTAAAAACTTCAATGGAAAAGCGAGTTTGGGTTTAACTTTGTAATTTGGCAGATCAGTATACAGTGAGATCAAAGAACGTGTTGAATTATGATTGATTTCAGAAATTTGAGTATAAAGAGATTCAGGATTACAAGTTTCAATACAACACGCAAAGTTGGGAGCTTTTTGGCTTAGTTTATAAAAATATTTATTAGATAAATACATACTCATATTTAAAATTAGTGCAAGAAATTGATAGTGAAGATCTTTTTATTTATATCATCACCTTTTCATTTTGTAATCATTATTTCTTGAAAGGTTTACATAAAATATTAACAATTGTGACAAAGAGGTGTTCATAACAAAGTTAAAGTTCTAACTAAGCAATTGAAAAGCTGTCTGAAATTCATACTTTCGTGTCGTCCGTAATTTATTGCAGCGACTTGGCAACAAAGACGGCACTCATTAAATTATGTATTCCCAAGGCTGGGCCTTACCCTCGGAAATTAATAGGAGCTGATTGACACCCTTGCGACAACTATAGGGGCAGACAGAATAACTATTAACCATCGTGCTTCCATTGATTGATATGACTGTTTAATTGAGTCACTCGTATGCACGGTTAAATTACTTTAGAGTACCTACTTCACAAAGTTTTTTCATTTTATTGATCTATCAATTTTGTTTTAGCACAACGAACAACAAACTGTGTCTTTGTTGCACTGTTCTGTTTCATTTGCCTACACTCTTACACATTCACGAACGCTTAATTTCTATCATTATTAACATGCCACAGCCACAGCCATGCATGTTAAACAAAACTGGCGTAACGTGACTGTTCATTTTCCCAAGAGTTTACGTTAAAGCTGTTTCTTAGAAAACCTAATACAATCTGAAAAATAAGTGAGTAGGTAGTGATTTATTAAAACTATTCTGCTCACGATAATATAGAGGAAGAAATAAATCTCGAGATAAGATTCAATGAGGTGTACGCGTTGGTAAAGGATGTTGTATCACGGCGCGCCCCGGGGAGCGTCCCGTCTTCTCGTGGTCAGTGAGCTGGACTCAGCCCACGGCCGCACTCCGTAGTTTGGGGCCCTTGGGGACATAACTTCGTATCGCCATTAATCCAAAGTTACGTAAGTATCTGGGAAAAGACGCTTATGGGCCAAGTTCAGAAAGAAATGATTGGAACCATAAGTAGCAATTGATACATAAGGTGAAGATAAATTGCAGTTTTGAAAGATGACACGAAATGGTAGAAAACCAACCTTATTAAATAAATAAATAACCTACTCATATATAGTAGTACCTAACCACTGATTGAAAAGATTAAAGAAGTATTAACCGCCTTTTCTTTTCGATCACTGATCTTATTGATGTATTGTTAAGTAAGTAAGACAAATGAATCAAATAATGTCCATTGCTATACATATAATTAGGGTTGCCGATCCCGATTAAAGATTTATTTTTATAAAGCATAATTTCATAAATCGTTCAACAATTATGAAAGAGCTTGAACAGCTTGTTCTAAAATAGGCCTTTAATAAATTCTCAAACTTTCTCTTCAGAGATGGCATCGAGTGGAGGGGATAGAAGTTAGCATGACGGGGCGCGAGATACAATTAAGATTTCCGGCGATCATTGTTTTCGTTATAACGAGTTCTGAAGCCGGTCCATTCTTTTGCTGTTATCTACGAGTGCTCCTTAGCTTCAATGGAGGTGTCACGTGCAGACCTTTCCACGGAGAGGAGAAAATCTTCTGTAAGATTCCTTATAAATACTGTAGCGTGAAAACCGACAGCTTTTATCTAAACGAGCTTTTCTGAAATGTTAATTTTGTATAAATAAACACAGTATCACGGCCTCACGCGAGATACAAAATGGTACGCTCGGTATATGAAAGGCGTAATCATTCACGTTTTACCCTGTAAATGCAGTTATTTTTCACGCGCGTGTTTTCGTTAGGAAACCGCACGCATGTTTTCCCAACTCAAAGCATTTACACAGTGGGGAATAATTTAAAGCTGGCAGTAGGTATGTAGACTATAGGCGAGACTGATAGGGATGGCAATTTATTTAAAAAAATACCTATAGACAGGTAAAAATTTCCAACAATAAACAACAATATTATACATGAAAACCTCCAATACATAATTTGGCATAATATCTTGTTATTGGAAGGATTAAAATGTTTCAAGAATACTCTTGTAATTATTTTAAAGATCATTAAGACTTGGTATAGTTGTTGATTTGTACGTAATTAGCTGAAAATGGCATCGTGTCAGTGATAATGTAAACGGGGGTTCTGTATAAGCATATTATAACAGTTTGCTTACCCTTACTTACCACTTACCGCCGACCTACGGTGACAGCGTGGCGTTGGCACATAAATTTTATGCATTATAAAATGCCGTTATTTATGCGGTTGCCGTTGTCGGTTAATGGAAAAACGCTCATACATCATTATAACGGGTAACATAACCATAAATATATTCTTTGCAAGTAACATTACACATTATTAGAGGAAAATCCACCAGTTGGCAGCCCTGACCACAGTTAGTTGGCAGAGTTGGTGTTGTGATTTTTCGCGTGTCGCCGCTGCCTGCTGCGGCACGCAACGGCCCAAATGAGTTGCAGCCCTAATTGCGTGTCAACAGGACGCTTAGTGCTAAATCGACCGATGCCCGGCGGGCCGCTCACCTGTGTTGTATACTTTAATTAGGCCGTGGTTGGGAATCAAAGTTCATTAAAGCGGGGAATTTTATGAACCAGTGCATAGTTTTGCATTTAAAAGAGTCGCCGCAGTTAAAATTGTAGAGAGATTATGACAAGTTGGTTTGTTTCTAAGGTGGCACCAGCCAGGAGAAATATTTACCAAAGATTGAGATTGAGATTCAGAAATAAACAAATATTTGAAAATGATAATTAAATAGGTAATAACTAGCTTTCAAGATTTAACCAAGTCTTAATGCAGCAACGCTATCAAAAAATTAAGTGACAAACTATGTCGGAAATCTAAAAAGCTACTAACGTTTGAAATACCTCAACTTCCCAAGGTATTTAATTAGCGTAGCAAGTAGAAACTAATTGCGCTGTCATGAAAATCTATTCAGGTTGATAAACGGGCATGCATAGTGAGCGGTGGCGGGAGGTGGCCGCTATTAATACAGGTCCTGTAGGAACCGCTAATTGTGACGGGCTCGTCTCCGCCACCCGTTACAGAATATTAACGACAACTGAGAATCATTAATTAACGGAACTGCCTTTCAATTAATATCAGGGTTGAGATAATTTTGTTTACTTTCAAACTTTCAATTAAGATTGTGTAATCTTTTACATGACTTACTGTCGTTAATAGTTTATTAACCGTAGAATGAGTCTACGGTAAAACATGGTAGTATTCTTAAACTGAATTAGTGTGTAATTAAACTAATTTATGAAGGTACAAATTACCTATTTACTTCAGAAAGAAATGAAGCTTCGATTTTGGTGCTTTATAAAAATGCGATTAATTTCAAATACATAGTAGGGCGTAATCTGAAAATGTCAAATGTCCCCATATGGTAACGCGAAAAAGAATAAGGAAATATCTCAAGGAACCTAATTTAGTTTATTCAGTTGGTTCGTATTTTTACGTTTCTCCTTTCAGAAGATAAAAGATCTTTGTAAGTCTTCGCTGTTACTCAAACAGCCGTCTTCATTGTAACAAGGCTAAGTTTCACGAAAGTCGTGTTTGCGCTTGGATGTCTCCCAACCAATTACATTATTTAGAAGTTAGGCGGCATACTACGTTACAGTTTTAAGTGGTCCCAGGTGGAGTCAAAAGGTGTTGCCAGTAAACGGGGCTATTAGTGGAATTAATAGAAATTCTCTCTCGGTGCGGCGAGTTTATCCAAAGCCTGACGCATTACGACTACGTGACACGAAATTCAATGGACTCATTCGCGTTTCAGATTTATAGGCTTTGTTTTGCGCAGAACTTTGCATACACGCGAAACGCTCTAGATAGATAAATATTCAGTGTATGTAGCTAGGATAATATTACGAAAATCTATGTTTATATTCCCCGTTGAGATTTGAAATATCGTATCTAATATTCCTCCACGCTTATGTATTTCAGAAGACTGTTTCATTTTGGAAGGAGTCGTACTTATTTCAAGTTATACTTTAAATATTGATTTTTTTCTGTAGGTTTGGTATTGTATGCTTTCGTTAAGCGTTAATAAAAATTGAGTAGGATGAGTAGACTTTACTGTTTCTACTTATAGCTTTTAACTGAGTACCTAAACTGTATTGACATGGACGTTAAACTATAATGGGCTCGTGTACAATTACGTTCAGTTTAAGCGGCAACGTGTTTAGAGAGCGAGTCCAAGAAGCCATAAACATAAATTTGGTCGTAAACCGTTAATCTCTTCAGCGACTTAATGTATCGTCGTTAGCTCTACCTACTCACCGGAGTTCGCACTAATAAAATATGCTTCCCTGTACCTCGGCTCCTTTACGATCCCGGGTAAGTGAGCCACAAGTACAATCGATTGAATCTGCGAACTTGCTCCAAGTTATAGCACGTTACACCCGTATTTTGGGAAGTGTTGTCGTTGTTTTCGGTGCCAAAATATACAAACACATTTTATTGTTGCGTTTTTTTGTGACAGCGTTGTATTTTAAATGCTTAGTGTATTCGCCAGCGTGTTGGTTTACTTTGCAAAAAGGGGAAAAAAGTAAGTGACCGCAGGCTATCGCGTAATTGTGGCGTGGTCGCGTGATATTTATGTCGGCGTTTGTGGTGGGCCATACTACACTCGAACGTACGAGTATGTACTATGTAGTTTTATAATAAGCTTTATTTATTCACGTATCACACTTATGGAGTTTATTATTGTACTTTCAGATTGTTTGACAAATAGACAAGACCAAATCATCAGCTCCGCACATTTCCCTTCAGGAAAGTACTGCGCTCTAGTTCGACCAGAGTGCACCACAGTCTTTGTATCACAATCGCAAAAGCAATCGCGTAATAACCGTGCTAAAATAGGGCTGGGAAATGGCATTTGTCGATGCACGCTATAGCGGGCCGCAGCGCAGCTGGCGCTTCCGAATTGAATGCACACCGCAAACCCCAAATAAAATCTGTCCCGAATTAGTAAATTGCTGTCGTTTATCTCGGCTTGCATTGAAATTGTGCCTGATTTTGATAATTCGAAGCTGAAATAGTGTTATTTGTGATTATTGTCGAATATTTATTCAGAAATGGATTGCTGTTTTTGAAGGCCGACCTGGTCGGGAATCTACTAACAATTTCAGCGGTTACAGGTTCAATACATTAATGTACTTCTACTCTTCTTGATTCTACTGTTGCATTACAACTTGTAACTTACAAGTAATATTTTGAAAATTACTTACTGAAACCAATTTCGCGGTATAATTCCCTTCAGGAAAATCAGCAACAAGTCCTTGCAGTTTAACACGCCATTAGATTTTACATAGCGATTACAAAGTTTCGATACACCCTTCTTGGTGATTGTTCAGGTAAGCGGTGTGTACGTATAAGCGAGCCGGTATTACCGGCACTTAACGCGACGTATACGTGACGCTTTCGACAGCTTGACAAACGCGTATAAATATGTATACGCATTATGCTGCCAAACGTATTTTTCACACGTACACAACATTATTCTACCCTTATCTATCTATTCCCATATGAACAACCCCATTTTATGCGCACAAAATAACGATTCTAGCTTGATAAACTCCTCTATCTCCGAAATATTCGCGAATAAAAATATGCAAAAGGCAGCGTAAAGATAAATGTGCACCTAGAGAAGGAAAAATTTATGCAAAACGTTTTAAAATGCGAAAGAAAGTTACCTTTACAATTTTAACGCCAAATGCAGTGAGCCGGGTAAAATAAGGCAGCTCCCGTGTTGCAAGTTTATAGATATTAGCTGCTGCTGAAGTTGTTATGAGGTCTAATATAAAATATTCAGCGCGGAGGAAATGCAAACAGTGTTTAGTTATATCACACTGACGTTAGAATTTCTATTTCAGAGCTGTTAGATCGTTTTCATCCTCGGTTTCGTCACATCCCTGCACGTTGAGCTGAGTTTGTTATTAGGGTTTAATTCAGTTTAGATGTTGGGGAGAACGGGAATTCCTATCCCAAACTGTTGCAATATCCGTGAGAATTTGTGTGAAATTACCACGTGAGTATTCGTGTGTCATTTTGTCACGTTGCGAAGAAGATTGTAGAGGTACATTCACATCTAAATATATAAAAATCAAAGGTGACTAACTGACTGACTGACTGACTGACTGACATAGTGATCTATCAAAGCACAGCCCAAACCACTGGACGGATCGGGTTGAAATTTGACATGCAGGTAGATGTTATAACGTAGGCATCCGCTAAGAAAGGATTTTACGAAACTCCACCCCTAAGGGATTAAAACGGGATCGTACGTATCGAAGTCGCGGGCGGCCTCTAGTTGATACATAAGTATGATGGTTCGGAGAGGCGCGGACAACGGCATGTCTTCGTTATAACTTTTGGCTTATTTGGGTAAGATCTTTATGATATTTGTTAATTAACAAGCATTATTAAATAATATGTTAGTTGTTTGGTAAATTGCAGTTATCCATAGTACATATAGGGAACTGATTTCAAGATGTCCAAGGATAATCATAATCATAACATTATTATACAGATATCGCATGTCTCAAGAATATATGGGCATACTCGTATCTACCTTATTATGCCTCACGAAGATTTGTCCAATGTCAAGGGAATATATCGGCGCCGGTAACGCCGGTAAGTGATTTTACTACACCTTCCGATAGCGGGCGAATATCCTTAACAACGTTTTCTATCGCGAATGTGAGATGAGCCGCCTTTATGCGGACTCGCGGCAACTTTACTCGGTATCGTAAGGAAAACCGATTTCTCTCTCGGTGCTGAGACGCAAATTATGTTATCTAGTCTAAATGGAATAACTGCAAATGTGCAACATTCATTCGAATATTTTCTAAAATTTAGGTATACATTGTAATTTTTGAAAATCCCTACAATATTTTGAAATATATAAGTCTGCAGGCGAGAAGGATGTTGATTTATATGCTGCGTGGTTCCAATGTCTATAAATCGTACAAATATGGGTCGTGGGTTGGCAAGCAGAAGAATAAAATCGTTCTGATATTAAGTATATTTATGTAGCCCGCCGAGGAGCTGCCATGTTTTGTCAAAGTAAGTTCGAGAAGTTCTCGAGGAAGGAAAGTTTGCTTATTTATTTTCAGTTTTTAAACATTGCTCAGTGAGTTCATTGTTTGGGCGTTAATTAGAGGCCGATATCTTCCAATGTTCTTTGATGCTTTTGTTTAATCGTCGAATTCGCTTCGAAACGCGAAAGGTCACGGAAAAGAAGGTTGGTTACGACATCGTTTTCGATAAATTGAATATTTTACTGCGCTGGTGTTTGGGGTAGAGGTGGAGGTTGAATTTATGCGGCTGCGGCGCTCGGTAAGGAAATAACGCGCTCGAATGGTTTATGACCGCTGTTGAATTAGTGCCGAGTTCGAGACCGGGAAATATGGGTATCATGCTCGGTCACATTACTCGGACCACACGCGAATTAATTGCCATACCGTAAATACGTTGTGAAAATCTGTACCGTGAATCTGTATAAACAACAATTGAAAATCTGCTGGAAAATGTGATCAAAATCGAAGTGAGAACTCTTATTTTAAACAAATGAATAATTTATGTCACTGCACAGAGTGAATTGTGAATCACCGCTTGCCTTACAGATCCTCATTGTTTATGAAACAAGAAAGAGTATTTCAAGCGATTCCCAACAAAGGAACTTATGAAGAAGTGGAGTGAAAGTATAAGCAGTTCTAAAGTTATTTGAATAAATATGTGATTTTATTTGCTATTACTTACACCATTTTCTCGTCCACCTTTTATCAAAAGGTTCTGTGACTTATGAAGTATATTATTTCATATTAAT